>NC_084917.1:1869969-1958137 GCF_949316345.1 Pungitius pungitius
ATCCATCACTCATTGGTGCTGTATATGTGCTGTAAGAAAGAAAGAAAAAAAGAATAACAAGGTTAAAGGTTACGTCTATGTCTTTAAAATGATAAAGTACTACAGCACCATCTATGGTGTCCTCTTATCCTTAATGTAATAACATTTACATCAGCTGTTGTTGAGTGCTAACTAGCAAATCCTTCCATGCTAACACGCTAATTGTGTTAGCATTTAGCCCAAAGCCCATTTAGCTGCTTTGTCTCCTTCTTACCACAAGAAGTAATTGTAAAAAGACATAACGATCAGACCAACTCTCCCTTTTTGTGACTTAAATATTCAATATAGGAAAAAACAGAGAAAATCCGCATTGTTACGCAGACATACCCTGTGTTTCTTTACGTGTTTTTCATTGGTTTGCGTGAATCCGTCTGTCATTACTCCTCAAAGTGATCAACAAGTGCAACGAGCAGCGCCTTCTGCTGCAGACACAAACCTCCGAGGCCAACGATGCGTCCTCCACCACCGAGGGACGCCGGCTGTCTGCGTCCCTCTGTCCTTTGTTGTTAGGTGTGACGTCGGAGGCTCAAGGTTCAACACATTCCTGCCTGCGCCGGTCAGTGGGATTTTAATCTGTTTTCACAGGCAGCACACAGGCACAATCTGGTTTGGCATTCCAGTCCCACCTCACTTGGGTGTCTCACATTAAAAACATTGTCATATCTTTCAGGGACATCACCCACACAGCTTCGTCACAGCTGGAAAAACCAAACCACCAAACCACCTAAAGTAGCTTAGCATAAAGGAGCGGTGCGAAACTTGGCATCAATCTCCTCCTCAAACTCCACGCAGCATTGTCGTTGGCCTCGCTCGGCTGCCAATCAACTCCCATGCCAGGTGAAGGGTCACAGCCCGCGTTAGGACACGCCCCCCCCCCCCCCCCCCCGAGCACTCTGCAGGGAGCATTTCCTGCTGCCGGCAAAGGGGGTCAAACACCCGCAGGGCAAAAAGGTCAAAGAGGCTGGATGCATTAAGGAAATTGGTTTCTCCCGCTTAAACTTCAAATAAGCAAACTTTACCTTTTTAAAAGTATCCGACTTTGTTTGTTGTGCGTTTGTTTTCTGGTCGGCAGCGACGCTGAAGACGTATCGACGCGCCTCTGAACCTTGGGGGGGGGGGGAGGAAGCACTTCAGCGGGGTCAGAAGCAATTTCGGTCGGTTTCACAAACCTCTTTATTGTTTTCAGAGCAAAATGAGCGTCGGGTTTCACTCCTTGAGCTTCGACGCGTCGGCACACGGGAATAGAAAAATACAGCTCGCTTCATTTAAAGCAACACGTTTTAACGCAAGGATAATGTGTGTTTAGGGGCAGCGACACATTGACATATTTACAACATATGAGGAGCTGCTTGGTCACACACACACACACACACACACACACACACACACACACACACACACACACACACACACTAGTTAGCTAGTTAGTGCCTCGCTTTGCAGAGACTCCACAGTCTGTCTGGTGAAATGTTTAAAAGCACGTTGGTCTCCTACAGGAAGGACAGACCAAATACCTGAAGCAGCGGGGGGGGGGGGGGGGGTCCCTGAGAGCTGTAACTAAAACCTTCGTAGGCATCTTATTCGATCAATAATAACGAGAGCATCCGGATCGGTTTGGTCTCGTGTGAAAATTCATCAAAAACCGGAACCATCGATTTTCTGCCTTTAAGCCGAGAGGAGAATAAACGTCCCGGTTCTTCTCCCACGGACGAGATGCTGCTGTGTTTCATTCCGGCGCTCAGGCCCAGGGGCCCCAGGCCCCCGCGGGGCCCGGGTCACAGCGGGGGTCGTCGGCGGGGAAGTCGACGGGCGAGGCGGCGCTCTGGTGCTTCTGGAGCCGGCGGAGCAGGTACTCCACCACGGCGGGGAAGGCGGCGGACAGCTCGTTCCTCTCCTCGGGGTCCTTCTCCACGTCGTACAGCATCACCGGCTTCAGCGGGTCCGACCCGGGCCCGGGGAGGGGGTCCGACCCGGGCCCCGAGCCGTTGTGGCCCGGCCGCGGGAACCAAACGGGACAACCTGGATGGACAAAGGAGGGCGTGATGGAGAGCACATTTGAACAGGTTCACCCCGGATGACGGAGGGGAAAAGGCACCGACCCGGGTAGCCCGTCAGCAGCTTCCAGTTGGAGGATCGGATGGCGGCGTGGACGGACACGTTGAAGCCGGAGCCGAACCCCTCGGTCAAAGCTACCCGTCGCCCGGTGCCGGGACCTGCAGGGGGGGGGGAGACAGCTGATCAGGAGGTTGGGGGGGGGCGGGTCGCACAAAAAAACGTGCGCAAGAACCAGAAAGCGCTGATGGGGAGGATATTAAAACCGCACCAGGTGGAAGACTGGCACCGAGCGGCGGCGCATACCTGGGAATCAAGTGAAGGTGTGAAAATAAACGACGAAGCGCTCTCTGTGCTCTTAAAAGCAGGAATTTACCGCGTCGACACAATCGCTTTCCTTTCGGAACAGAAATCGAAATTGATTTTTCTGCAGGAATCCGACCAGCACGGCGGCGATGTGGGTCGACTCAGCACCGGCCTCCTCGCCGCCGCGGCCAAGCACAACGGAGCGGCTCGCCGTTCCTGCAGCTGGGCGGGCTTCATCTCACCAGGAGGAATTCAACGGTTTATCTTCGTTGTCTTCAACCTTCAACCTTCACCTTTAACCTTCACTCTTCACCTTCAACCAGCGACGTGACCACAGAATTAAAAAAGGGATTCCAATCTCAGCGTGTTTTGCTCTGACTGGGATTTCTGCATCTTTGTTGCCCACATGGCAAACGAAGAGGGGACATTTGGGGGTTGATTTAAGTCTCAGGCCTAAGTCCGGGGTTTCAGGGACCCCTCTGTGCACGAGCATCAGGAGGCATGAAAGGAGGAAGTAGGTGAAAAGGGGACAAAGCCCATTCATGAGCTGAAAGGGGGGGGGGGGAGAAGGGTGGAGGTCTCAGAGGAACCTCGGCCCGGAGGAGGAGCTGACCTCGCGGATGATGAAGACTCAGAGTCAACTTGTAAAGCGCTTGCGGATGATTTAAGTCGGAGGGTGAGGACCGTGAACCTCGAGGAGCTCGGCTTTAAGCCGCTAAAGCAGAAAATCAGATAAATCAGGGATGGGACTATAAATAAACAGATTTGTTTAACGGCGTGTTTTCCCAGGAGCTTTGAGGTTCTGTTTTCCCCTTCGAGATGAAGGATTGGACGCACGATGTGTCGCCTGTTGTAAAAAAAAAAAAAAAAAAAAGTTTGATGATCCTTTCTTTTTTCGGAGCGTTTTAGCCCCTTTTCAGCTCATTGTTTGGTTTTTTTTTTTTTTTTACGGCCCACAAAGAATGTTTCGGTCTCACAGCTGCCGTCGACCTCGTCTCAGCCCGACGGCGCCGGGCGACACCGGAGCCTTTAGAGGCCCAGAGGTTTATCGGTGGAGACCAAAACGGAGCGACAGACGGAGTATGTAAATACGTAACCTACAAAGAAAGAATGGGTCGATGTTGTGGTTACGCTGTGACTAACTCCATTTCAATCAGGAGAGACTCGTTTAATAGTAATACAATAATTTATTCCACAAGCATAAAATATGAATTGTGCAAGGTCTTTGGCGATTGGACTCCATCACGAAGTACTATCCCCGAAGGCAGGGATAGTGAGGTCCAATAAGCCCAATCCCCCTGGAGTCCAGACACTGGTGGAGGTGGTGTAAACAATAGCAGCAACCTGATGACGAACCAGGAACAACGCTGATGCCAACTGGAGGTGACTGGGGTGGAGGAGGGTCGCTTCAGCTACACGCTGAAATGACAGCTGACAGCCAACAGAGAGGAGAACACTTTTAAAGATTGACAACGACAACGTGATTGGCTTAAGGAAACCGTGTGTAGAATCTGATTGGTTACTAAAATGTGCCCGCCTCCAATCAGCTGATAGAGTAATTGCAAAGGAGGCGAACAGAGTCAGACTGGTTGTCTTCCTGACTGAACTTGCGCTTAAGCTACATTTCAATCAGGAGAGACTCGTTTAATAGTAATACAATAATTTATTCCACAAGCATAAAATATGAATTGTGCAAGGTCTTTGGCGATTGGACTCCATCACGAAGTACTATCCCCGAAGGCAGGGATAGTGAGGTCCAATAAGCCCAATCCCCAAAAGACATTTATTTTCTACGAATAAGTAAATAAATAAATACCTTACCCACTGCCGTAGTGAAATTCCTAAGCAAACGCCAAAAGTTAGTCATGACTGAAGTTAAACTTGCATGGGTTGATGTCAAAACAGAGGTAAGAGATCTGGTGAGTCAAAGCCCAGAATAGGACGTCGCAATGGACTGCCGATCGCCCACCGGGTTTACCAGACTGAGACTTAGAAAGAAGGTTACCTGGATGGGTCTTACGAAATCGGCCCCAGACCTTGAAACTTGTGTTGCCTTGCTGGGACTTACGCACTCGGCCCACAAACTTAGGATGATGTCATCTTGCTGGGACTTACACCTTCGGCCCTCAACATGGCAACGATGACATCTTGCTGGGACTTACACATACGGCCCTCATTAGAATGATGTCACCTGATGGGTCTTACACATTCGGCCCCCGCCATAGTAAGATGACATCTTGCTGGGACTTACACATACGGCCCTCACTTGACTGATGTCATCTGCTGGGTCTTACACAGCCGGCCCCCTCCATAGTAAAGATGACATCTTGCTGGGACTTACACATACGGCCCTCACTTGAATCATGGCATATGGTGGGTCTTACACACATGGCCCACAAACTTTGCATGATGACCTCCTGATGGGACCCTACGGCCTCTCTTCCAAGGGACACTAAGGAACCACGGCGGTCCACTGTAAGGGGACGCTGAAGTGACCTCCCCACATTGCCAAGGGAATACACCACCACCACCAGTTATATGCATGATTGCCTGTTCTTTTACCGCTTCAGGGATCTTGCAAGTACCGTGTTATGGTCAGGCTGGAGGAACGTCGCAGCAGCCGCCGCCGCCGACCACCGCCCTGTCAGCGGTGAGCTTGTCACTCACTTGGGTAGCTGCTGCAGCTCTAGCCCTTATCTGTATTGAGCGTGTGTAGGACAGCCTCTAGTGGAGCTTTGAGCATGGGCCAGGTCCGGAGCCGCATGGGCGGCGATAGGAAGTCTGGAGACGGGAAATTGCAGCGACATTTCGCAACCTGCCAGTGACTCGTTCCCGGGGTGAGCGCTCAGAAAACGCAGGTTAGATCTACCTCCAGTGCCGGTGCGCAACCTGCGAAGATAGGGGGGGTTTAAAATGCTTAACAGTAGCTAAAGCAGATAGCAGCTGCCATTCGACGTGCTAGTGCAGTTGCTACTTCCTAGAACTGCAAACTTGTCAAGTTGAGCCAGATTACCGAGTCTAACCCTCGGGCGTGCAAGGACTTCTAGGGACACGAGAGAAGATCCCCTGCCTGTATTGTGGGAACCATTTAGTGCTGCAGCACCCTGCATGAGGAATACTGCTACATCGGCAACCACCCAACGAAAAGAGCTTTCCTGAACCCAACTTACCATCCTCGATGTTTGTGACTGTAGGGGTTGCCGCAGTTCAACGTCCCATTAGTGGCAGGGATGAAGAGGAGATACCTTTGTTTATAGTTTGACGTAGCTGCCCCTAAACGAATGCCTTGCGTACTGTAGATACTAACTTCCTTAAGTGGACCATCTAATATTTCAGCCAGCTAAGAAAAGAATTTTAACCTTAGTTGATATTAATGCTGCACTCTATTGTCACACTAAATGCAATCATCTGAAGAAAGGAGGCCATGGTCTAGCCAGCTGTGGCTCTGACTGAACCTCCCCAAAAAACGATGGCCTGCATTGTCTCAAGTTGCTGATCAGAACCGCTGTTGTGGCGGTTACCCTAATCATATGAAACCCCTGCCATCCACGCTCTGTCCGTACCGATCCTGTTGCCAGATTCAGTTTGCAAAGACGCCATGTCCTGCTAGCAGAACGGAAACGCAGGTCCGCCTGAGATGAAGCATATGGCAAAAGAGCCTCTCACTCTAACGCAATCTCTCGTCAACATGCTGCGAGTGTAGTTTAGCTTGCATGGTGCTGCAATGCAGCTCCATCTTACGCGCACTTGTGTCGATGACTCGTCCCAATTAGTGTTCCTAAAAGGGGCCTGCACGTGCTTCAAAGAACTTCACTGCCAGCACAGTGGAGCAACGTCCCTTGTTGAAGACGATCCAGAGAACGACGTCTGGTGTGTGAAAGCCGTTTGTTCATTTGTTTCCGCTGTTCGCGGACATATTTGTCCCGTGTTCTCCTGCAGAACTATCGGACCCCTTAACCAGCCACCCGACGTTTGCAGAGATCTCCCGCCATGAATTAGAGTCCCTATGGGTGTCCTTGTAGTTTGCCAATGACTGGTTGAATAAGTGGTCCTATTTCCACATTACTTCCGACAGAAGCTATTCAATCTGATTAATCGCTTAGCATCCTTTAAAATGCCGGTATTATGCGAAAAGGATGGATGGAAAGGATGTTAGCCAACCAATCGCATCCCGCAAGAACATTGGTCGCAAGAGGGTGGAACCAAGCACGCCCCTGCGTTTCTCTGAAAAGCAGGACCATAAACTAGGCTTTAGGACCTCATACCCAAAGATACCTTGCTGCCGCAATGACTGTTCCATGTCCAAAGCAGGTGGTTGACGCGTCGCTGACAGGCCATCGGAGCTGGGTAACCCAATGCCGCACGGCTAGAGAGCGCAGTTGACTGTCGAGAAAGTAGAGTTCCTTGAAAGCTTCCTGTCCAAGTTGTTATTAACTTCTTTTGCTTGAAAGCCTCGAAACCCATGTACCTGCATACAGACATACCATTATTTATTTTATTCAATTCTATTCTATTGCTAGTGGTCCTGTAGTGTATTTATTTATGCTATATGTTGAGGATTAAATATAATCATGCATGCTCACGCTAGACTGCAATTACACTTGAACAATAATTGAATACTAATAACGAGTGGAGGCTGTGTATGACCCGGAGCACACAAACATGTTGATAAAAAGGCTGCACACACTCTCAGGGTCACGTCCATACATGGGACGGGGTGACCATGGCTCACACGCAAAACAGCCTTAAAATGGAGTGAACCTGTTGCTAAAGAACTGCACGCACTCCCAGGGTCAAATGTAGATAAAACAGAATATTGAGACTAACATGTCTCACACACACAAACTGTCTCAAGTATGCAGTGAACTCATGAACAACAGGAGACGTGATGATCCGAGAGCCTGAAGGGATGGACATCCCTGTGCTCCAATGGGGCTCTCCGAAGGTCATAAAGTGAACCAATCAAGAATGCTCTTAAAGACTTTATATTCCGAGCGCACTTTGAATTAAGCGCCCTTTCATTGCTGTTGCTAGACAGATTGAAACAGGTCCGTGCACGTATGACTGCAGGACTGAATACTCCTGTCACAAATAAACATTGTCATATTGCTTTGATTAAAGTCTCAAGTCTGGTCCTTGTTTTGCGTTCACGACATATACATTATCTACATCATAGCCTATAGAATAGTCCAGGTGAAGCCGTTATTCTGCTATGGTCGTGTAGAGGATCCCTTCCTTGTAGTCAATGCGGTGGAGTGGGCCTGAGGACTTTGAAAGCTTTACTGGCTTTACTGGTGGCAGAACGATTACTCCCGTAGTTCGCGCTGAGATCGCTACCCAGCTCTGTGAGAGTCTAGCTCATGCTCCCCCTCAGGGTATACATTACAATACACCGCAACAAACAACGCCAGAGCTACGTGCTCCACCGTGGAGCGGTACTTTATTTAACCAGACGCTGCGCTAGCATCACATAGAGGACGGCCGGATAAATGCTAACCGGGGTATAGCTTTGCATCGCGGAGCTTCAGCTGAGCGTGTCGTTACGTTAGCAGTTTAACGTGGATGGGGAGCGTCGACTTGCCTTACTGCGTGTTAGCCTTTTGAGAGGCTTCTATGCTGCTTGCTGGACGGAATGCTGCGTGTTTCCCAGGCGTTGGAGATGAAGGAGATTCCCGTCCTCGATGTCCCGCAGTAGCTGGAGAGCCCGTCCGGGGCGTAGCGCTCTCCCGGTTAGCCCGCGTAGCGGGTGCTTGTCGCTCCCTCAGAGAGATCTAACGTAACCCCTTAACAACAACCAGACTGTTTATGCCCTGGCTTTTAATAAAACACTTGTAGTTTGGCTTCTTACTTATTTGTACTCTCTTGCTTCTTGTTCTGTACCCTCTGCTGAATGCATTTATTGTGCCTTGGATTATATCTTATGGTGAATGACGTTACATAAAAACATAATGGTCTGTTTCCGATTCACTCCGCCCGTCTGCCAGCTGTGAGCCTTACCCACTCACACCTGGGCAGAGGAGGCTTGGTACCGCGCTCTTACGTTTAGCATGACTGCTTCCTGCTGCGCCTCGTAGGCGAGTGCTACTACGCCGGTACCTCGGCGGGCTGCACGACGGCTCAGATTATTGATTTAGTTTCTCCACAATCGATCATCGTCCAATCGGAGTTTGGAGTTTACCGCAATACTGTGTTGCCGGACCGCTAATTGAACGCTTTGCTTTGCTTTGCTTTGCTTCGCTTCGCCTCGCTTCAGCTACACGCTGAAATGACAGCTGACAGCCAACAGAGAGGAGAACACTTTTAAAGATTGACAACGACAACGTGATTGGCTTAAGGAAACCGTGTGTAGAATCTGATTGGTTACTAAAATGTGCCCGCCTCCAATCAGCTGATAGAGTAATTGCAAAGGAGGCGAACAGAGTCAGACTGGTTGTCTTCCTGACTGAACTTGCGCTTAAGCTACATTAGAACGCCGTTTGAAGCTGAAACAGAAACCAGATCTGTGGACTTCATCCGCGGATCCAGGTCTGGACGGGGTGACCCAGCAGTGCCACATACGGTACGGATCATCCGTAATGAGACTTCTAACCACACCTGCATTGCTCGAAGAAAAGCACTTTCCCCAGACGAAGGCGACGGTGAGCGTCTGTCCTCATGAAGAGCCATTACGGCACATCTGTGAACCATTTCAGAGAAACGTCCTCCTCCTCCTCTGCTGCTGCTTCAGAACGTGTAACCAAAGAGTCACAAACAGTGGCCACCTACTATAGAGTGGTTTAGACAAGAAGGAGACCCGTCTGCTGCCCCCCCCCCCCCCCAACACCCACCAAAGGCCGTCACATGAGCCACTTCCTGGAAACCTCCCTACAATCACAGTTTGAACTGTAAGCGCACACACACACACACACACACACACACACACACACACACAGATTTCCACTCTGTTGACACTTTCCACCTTTTTGTTCCGGCTCCCCGGATGGAAACAGAACAACAAATAAAATGTTATCAGGTTGAGTAATCGCTGATGACGTGAATGAAATGTGAGGAGAAGAAAGCCCATTGACACGTGTACACAGGAGGAGGAGGAGGAGGAGGAGGAGGTTTCATTTGAATTAGAGACAGGTAATAATGCTAAAAAGAGAAAGACTCCCCCCCCCCCCCCCCTAAACTCTGAATCCTCTCAAACACATTTCAAACCCTCACAACAATCACGAGGTGGCTCCGCTTAATCGGATCCACCAACTTAAAAGGGACGAAGGGGCGCGCAGTGGTAGACGTCGTGAGCAGAGAGAGGAAGAGGAGGAGGAGGAAGAGGAGGAGGAGCAGGTTTCCTCCTCCTCAACACGCCGTGTGTCATATTCCTGTCACTCGCACATGAGAAATGGTTCAACAAATCCAGAGACCAGTTTGGAAACCAACAATTAAGCAAATTGCCTTAGGGAGCGAACGCTTGTCTATATTTGTCGAGCCCGTGACCTACTGGTGACCTACTGGTGAGGGACTGGTGAGGGACTGGTGACCAGTGCTCGCTCTCCCAGTGAGGCTCAAGGGCTTCCGGCATGTGTTTCGTGTGTTCTGATTCACGGGGGGGACTTACATTGAGCCACGTCCACGTACAGCGGGTCGATGTTGTGCAGCAGCTCCAGTCTGGGTGAGGCGAAGCCTTCGCTGTAGGATGAGAAGACACAACATATGGGTACACAACTCGCGCACACACACACACACACTGACTCGTGCACTGTGAAATCCTCAGGGATCTGTGAATGTAAACCAGCTGGCCGTTGTTCATGTGCTTCGACCGCACTGCACCGCAGAGGATACACAGCTCTCCCCGACCGCAGTGTCTGATAACACAACTACAACACAACTACAACAACTCTTCTTTCTGATGCTTCTTTTGCTACTTTTTTTGTAGACTCCAATGTTTGTTTTTTTCCCTTTTAACAGGCGAGCCAATAAAAAAGAAGAACAACTGAATGAAACTACGGAGACAAACAAACTGGCTCCCGGCTCGCACGGCTCGCACGGCGGGGCAGCCGCGGCCGGCGGGTCAGCTGACGCGCGTCGGCCAATGGCGTCGCGCGGAGGCCGCGAGTGGTAGTTAGCGGTCCGGGCCGAGCCTGCAGCCCTCAATTTCACCTCCATTTAGTTTACAAATACATTGCGTGACGAGCCGCGCGTGGAAAAGTGCTATCCGAGAGATAATTGAACGTATCGGCATAACAGTTCTGTTGCCACGGAAACCACCGACCCCTCATCCAGTCGGAGGGGAAGGTTTGCAGATGTGTGTGTGTGTGTGTGTGTGAGGATGACGGATGGCGTCTCCATCGGAAGGACGGTCCGCGCCGCTCACCTGATCGCGCGCCACACGTCGAATCCGTCCAGCGGCTTGGTGCCGTTGGTGCCCCCCCCCGCCAGGCCCACGAGGGTCGGCAGCCAGTCGGAGACGTGGACCAGCTCCCGGCAGACGGTCCCGGGTCGCTTCAGCAGCGGGCCGGCGACGAACCCGACCCCCCGGATCCCTCCCTCCCACAGCGACCACTTCCTCCCGCGCAGGGGCCAGTTGCTGCCGCCCCCCAGCGTCTGACCGCCGTTATCTGGGGGGGGGGGGGGGGATTGGGAAATCAGTGAATGCAAAAGTGAAAACAAACATTTTGTATTTTGGGGTAGAAAGTTTTATGAAAATAAAGTAATTCACGGCATTGTTCCCGTCTTCTAATTACCATTAAAAATAAAAAATAAATGCTTCTTCTCTATGAAGAAGGTCGTTGTAACGACAAATGTGTGTATGAAGCCAATCAAAGCGCCCCGTCAGGGACACTTCTGTCTGTGAATCTCCACATCTGGCCTGACAAGAGATCCCGAACAGGGCAACCGCGACGCACCACTGCCCCCTGGAGGACACCTGGTGCATTACCAGCGTGTCCCTCTGAGATCCCAGCCTGAGGAATGCTGCAAACATCTCGCATGCTTTCACGGGCCTCCCTCTTGTCTAATAAAATGCATAATCAATCCCTCTGATGCTTTATCTCAATACACCCGTCCCCTGAACTCCTCTCAACTCGGGGGAGTGGCTTTAAAGCGCAGAGGTGTCATTGCTCTTTGCAATCACAGATATAAAACGGGCGATGATTTATGTGTAAATAAAACTTGTTCCTTCATGGTTGAAGTGAACATAAGTATAAAAAATGTACCCGTCGAGAACACCAGGACGGTGTCGTCCCAAAGCCCTCGCCGCCGCAGAGCCAGAGTGATGTTCCCCACCGCCTCGTCCATGGCCGACGCCATGCCGGCGTACCGCCGGCGATGGAGGTCCTCGATGAAGCTGTAGGGGGCCAGGTAGCGATCGGGCACCTGCAGCGGCTCGTGGACGGCTTGCAGCGCCACGTAGAGGAAGAGCGGCTGCGACACGGAGGGAACGCGCATGTGTGAGGACCACCTTAGCGGCTGTTACTGCGGTTAAATGCATCACAAACACTCCATTGGAGGTCGTACCGCTTACCTAAAAGAACAGGTGTCTTATCAGTGAGATGTGCAATTATGGAAAGTAAAACTGAAAGAAGTGCTCTGGGTCCTCTTTCCAGGTGGTCATCTTTATTAGAAGCCCATACGTGTGCGTGTGCTGGTGTGCGTCACCTCGTCGGGGTTGTGTTTCTCGATGATGTCGGTGGCCCTCCGGCCGAACGCCTCGGTGGAGTAAACTCCTCCGTATCCGGCGGCGACCTCCTCTCCGTCCCGCAGGTCCAACGCGCAGCGGGTGAGGTTCCGGGCGTCGATGCGGCTGCAGCGGACGTGGCTGAAGTAGTCCTCGCTGCCCAGCAGGTAGCCTGCGGCACGCGTTCGCCCCCAAATGTTAAAAGTGCGATCAGCAATTAAACGTGGCATCGAAGGCCGGGAACGTACCGAAGTACGTGTCGAAGCCGCGGCGCGTCGGCAGGCAGGCCTCCTTGTACATCCCCAGGTGCCACTTGCCCACCATGTGCGTGGCGTACCCGGCCTCCTTCATCAGCTGAGGCAGCAGCTTCTCGTCCAGAGGCACGCAGTGGGGCTGACAGGGCCAGATGATCTGATGCTGCATGCCCATGTGGATCTGAGGAAGAGGAATATAGGCCTCGGGTAAAAAAGGGAAGCAGCCGCTTCAGCAGGAAGTTTCAAAATAATGACTTTTGTCTTTTTGTTCTCTTTTCCACCAAAGCTGATATTAGATTAGATTCTGGAGAGTTCTTCTTAATGTGATGGTGATGCAGAAGAGGCTCCTTAAATAGGATCTAGTAAATCAAATACTGTACATAAATACATTTACTCTAGTTGCCAAATTAAAACAAATTAGGGTACTTGTACTTTAGTATTTTACACAACTTCATACTTCTCTATATAGAGGGAAATATTGAAGTTTTGACTTCTCTACAGATTTAGAAAGTACTATACCCCTCACCTGGTACCTGCCCGTCATTGGCTCACCTGGTACCTGCCCGTCATTGGCTCACCTGGTACCTGCCCGTCATTGGCTCACCTGGTACCTGCCCGTCATTGGCTCACCTGGTACCTGCCTGTCATTGGCTCACCTGGTACCTGCCCGTCATTGGCTCACCTGGTACCTGCCCGTCATTGGCTCACCTGGTACCTGCCGGTCATCAGCTGGCTCCTGGAGGGCGTGCACAGCGGCTGGACGTAGTAGTTCTCCAGGCGGACTCCCGCCGCGGAGAGCCGGTCCAGGTTCGGGGTGCGGATCTCCGAGCCGTGGTACCCGACGTCGTTCCAGCCGAAGTCGTCCGCCAAGATGAAGACGACGTGCGGGCGCGCGGCCGCCGAAGCTGAGCGGAAACTCACGAGCAGCAGAGCCGCGAAAAGAAGAGAAAGGTCCATCGCTGCCTCCTCGACGTCAGTTTCGTCCGTGAAACAAAACGACGAGCGAGGTGAACGCGGGGAGGCTTTTTGTTAGAGAAGTGGTCCCTTCGTCGTTATAACAGAAGGAAACTGTTGTGACAGGATGTCGCTTAGAAAATGTACCTCGGCCAAGGGAGCCAATGAGATCATTGGAAAAGAAAACAACCAATCACGTGGATGTACGGAAGCCCGCGCGGGTAAAGATAAACAGGCTTCGCATCGCGTGGAGTGGCGGTCTGTTGATTAATGTAACGTTAACTAAATGTTGATAATGTATTAATATAAGTGTATATTGGTAAGTAATCTCTCTAAAATAAAGATATTGA
Source organism: Pungitius pungitius (assembly GCF_949316345.1). Taxonomy (NCBI): domain Eukaryota; kingdom Metazoa; phylum Chordata; class Actinopteri; order Perciformes; family Gasterosteidae; genus Pungitius; species Pungitius pungitius. The sequence continues at coordinate 1,883,583 of NC_084917.1, forward strand.
GTTGTTTACAAAACTCAAACCCTAAAAAAATAAATGAAGAAGTCAGAAAAAGGGAATTTAAAACACACAAATACCGTGATGGATTTGATTTAATTATCAAGGTATTAATAAACACCCATTCAATTACATATTGGTAAAATAAAAAAGAACAGATTTATAAAACGATCTTTGTACAAGTTGGTGAGCCGCCTGTTTCTTTTGGTTTTCTTGTTTACTTTGTCACATTTATAACCTTCTACTAAAAACACAGCTGGATCTTTTTTCTTCAAATACTGAATCTAGCATCATTCACAAAGTGTAAACATTTACATCAATTTAACAAATTATTCATCCAGCACTTAAGACATTTTTGTTTCCCTAATGCTAAAAAACACATTGATGAAGCACACCATCTCCATCAGCTTCCAACCTCCCTCTCGTGGAGAAACAAAACAGGAAGAGCTTTTTTTTTTTTCTCGACACAAACAGTCCAGAACACGGATATAAGACTCTCGTTGATCTTCATCGGCTGCTGAGAGACCCACCGAGGACAGCTCACGCTTTCCCCTTTGCTTTCTTCTGCAGCCGGGTCCGCGTGGGTTCCGTGAGGACCAGGGGCTCCTGGATCACCATGGCGCGGTACTTCCTGCCCAGCAGCTCCACCTCCACCTTCTGGCCCACCGAGCACAGCTCCGGAGGCAGGTAGGCGAACGCCAGGCTCTGCTGGCTGCTGTAGCTGTAGGCTCCGGACGTCGTGTTGCCGACCACCTGGCGGGAAGGAGGGGCCACGGAGGTTGAGAAATGAATACAAAGATTACCCACGAGCGCCTAAACCCGGTGGAGCTTCGCCGCCGCTGACCTTGCCGTCGTGCCAGACGGTCTCGTTGCCTTCGGGGTCGATGTCGTCCGTGTCCAGCGTGATGTAGCAGAGCTTCCTCTTCAGGCCCTTGGCTTTGATCTCCTGAAGGGCGGCTTTGCCGATGAAGTTGGCAGGCTGGAGGACGGGAAAACGGTGTCGTTAAAAATGTACTCCTGGTTCAACGGGAGATAACATCGTGCAGACCGGGATCCAAAAACAGGGCATTTATGTTAAGAAATACACATTTACAAATGAGATGGATGGTCACCTTGTTCAATTTGATGAAATAATCCAATCCAGCCTCCAGAGGGTTCGTGTCGCAGTTCATCTGTAAAGATCGGTGCAAGTGAAAAGTCATAATCTTTGCTACTTAAAAGGAATAGCAAGGCCTAGCTTAGCATCAAGACTTGAAACGGGCAGAAACAGCTAGCATAGCCCTTTTAAAGTTAACCAGTGTGCACCTCTTAAGTTCACCGATAAACATGTAACATTTGGTTTGTCCAATTAGAAGAGTTGTGACATTCTCTTACTTTATATCCTGTTTGTGTGTGTGTCTGTGTGTGTGTGTGTGTGTGTGTGTGTACCTCTGCACCCCAGCCTCTGAAGCCCTTTTCCAGTCTGAGGGAGGACATGGCGTACGTCCCAAAATTGTCGATACCCTCGTCTTCTCCTGCTTCCATCATCGCCTTGTACACTGTCGCCATGTTCTTCTGCTCGATGTACAGCTCCCAGCCCAGCTCACCTACACACACACACACACACACACACACACAATTAAGAATAATGACGAGTCCAAAATACAAAAGCAGCTCTGGAAAAATCAATTATTAAACTATTAAAGCATTTTTATTTTCTTCTTGATTTCCTTATTCTGTATGGTTTTAAAATAATTTAATTTTTACATCACTTTTGGAGCTTAAGGTGGCTGTATTAGGTTGCCATACATATACACACACACACATATCTATAATTATATATATATATTATCTACATAGATAGGGATAGTTAACCCATTTTAGTCTAGTGTAATATATTTCATTCAGTGTTAACTTTTTAAAGACAATTGCACACTAATCTTATAAAAAACATGTACAATTCCTTCTAAGGCAAACAGGAAGTGACTTCACAAAGTGCGCCGTACCGGTGTAGGAGATCCTGATGGCCCGGACGGGGACGCCGGCCAACTGGATGGACTTGCAGTGGAGGAACTTGAACCCGGCGTCGCTCAAATCCTCGTTTGTCAGCTTCTGAAGAACTTTGCGGGAGTTTGGCCCCGCGATGCCCAACACGCCCACGTCTTCCGTCACGTTGCTGATGTCCACGTCGTACCCTCCGTCTGCAGCCTCCGCCTCGATCCACCTGAAGCGGCACGGAGACAACTTTCAGCGGGACCACTTTGCATCCCTACCCCTGTGTCATAAACGCCGGTGTTTTAGACCTTCCAGCCGGCGCCGTCGACCGATTTTGACTACTGAATGCACAGTGGAAGCTGCAGCGTGTGCAAAAACAAAGGCTGCAGTTCCTCAAGAGCAACAGACGTATCCCGTTGGCCATGGAGACCCAAACAACAATGTCCCCCATGAGTTTTCTGACCACAGTTAAGAAGAGAGGTTTGACCATCCTGGCCTGCCACATATTGTCACATCTCAGCCACATGTGAGGAGATGTGACCTCATACCGACTCTTCATCTGTGGTCTTCCCCAGAAGAGGTCGCCACTCAACATGAACTGTGTGCTTGGTCAGAGAGAGAATTTCAATGCAGTGCCTTCTGATTGGAGGAAATGGAGGGGAGTTGTGTTGACAGCTGCCAGCGGGTTTTAGGTTTCTGCCGTGTAAAACACCAAGAAGGTATTACTGAACTATATAAATGACTGTTTTTCCTTGAGTGAAAATGCACTGCCCTGTACCTGGTAGCAGAAGTACATGCTTCTTTTATTGTACAAACAGCAGAAGAGTTTGAGCACCTTCAGCAAGAAAGTATCTGGGTCTTGTAAAACATAACACAAACTTGTGTACATGACAACTGTCACAACGAGGGCGTTTTGAATTTCCCACGACTCTGACTGTTTTCTCCATGGCAACGGTGGCCGATGCTCATAGGTATTTATTAAAGGAACATCATGCTTTATTGAAGAAGGCTTGCAACTATAGTTTGAGAACATTGACTCTAATATTAAATAAATCAACGGAGAAGTTGCCTTTTCCTCAGACTTCTTTTTGTGACCAGAAGAGTCGCCCCCCCCTCCGCTGGTCAGTAGAGAGAATGCAGTGTGATTCACTTGTGCAGCAGCTTTGCTTCTCAGAGCGTGAGGTTGCTCATTATTTAGGCAATTTAAAGGAAGCAAATCTTTTAGACCAAGTTAGCTGCGGTTGGAAGCGAGATGGGGGACAGTTTCACCTGAGGTCATGTCCCTCTGACCCCGAGCCCGTGATGAGCAGGAACTCTCCTGGTGCCAGCTGGGTGATGGTGACCTCCGCAAAGACTTTCCCGGTGGGTGTCAGCATGTGACTGACATTGGTGAGTCCCACCTGACGACACAAAGGTTAATGAGTCAGAGAGAGGCGACGGGCCCTTCACACCGTTCAGGCGGGTGTTGGTGAAGCGCTGCTCCACCTTCGGCATGTTGTTGGCGAACAGGCGGTCCAGCAGCCTTAGCGAGTCCTTCCCCTTCACGATGAACTTGGCGAAAGGCGTCAGGTCGATCACGCCCACCTTCTCCATCACCAGCTTGCACTCCCGGCCAACCGGTCCGAACCAGTTGGTGCGTCGGAAACTGGGCCTGAGCATAAAAACATCTCTTTATGTCTCTGTGGACGTATTATGAAGGAACATATGTTTAGCAGGTATAATGTTCACCATCTTAATTCCGCCTTTTAGTATTCCACTGTTCAGCCAATAAACAGCAATCATGTGTTCACTAGACCCCGAAAGAATTGGGAGGGATCTATGCATGGGAACAACTGTGTGTTTGAACGTCTACCGATCCGGATGCCTTACTTGTATCCGATGTCATCTCCTGGTTTGTAGAACCAGTGCGGTTGTTCCCAGCCGGCGTGAAAGCCCATGGAAGCCTTGCCCTTCAGCAGCTCGTAGACGCCGCTCTGTCGGCGGGTCGGCCGACCGGCGAACCGCTCCTCCTTTGGGTATCCGACTGGCGAGACGGTCAGAATGAGGGCTCACAGGGAAAAGGGGCGGTTTCGTACGACGGATGTGCGAGCCGTCTCCTTCTTACCCACATTGTTGAAGCCGTACGATTCTCTGGCTTTGGCGCACAGGAAAGACACGTCCGACCATTTTCCGTAGCGGTTGGGATCGCACTCGATCAGGTCGTACGGAGGCTCCCCGTTCCTGATCCAGTCGCTCAGGAACTTACCGATCCCGCCAGCGTGGATGACTCCGTACCTTAGAATAACGGTCCGGATCTTTGAGCATTAGTTAGTCAGCCTTCATCTGCTCGCCGGTCCCCATCCCCAACACTCACCCAAAGCCAATGGCAGTCCAGTAGTTGCGTACTCCTTGGTGCGGTCCGACCATGGGCAGCAGGTCAGGGGTGTACGTGATGGGTCCCGACACAATGTTGATGATATCGGCCTCCTTCAGCACAGGGACCATCTCCATGGCCATCTCGACGTGCTCCATTATCCTGTCGAGGTCCGACTCAAACAGCTCCTTACCGAAACCTGCAGCGGCCACACAGGGAGTCAGCTGAAATAAATTAATAAAACAAAAGAGGAATCTGTGTGAATGGCGGACGCACCTGGGGGCACTCCGTCTCTGACCCAGGAGTCCTGCAGCACCATCTTCTCCATCTTTTCATACGGGCCGAACAGCAGGCCGTCTCGTTCCTGGCGCAGGTAGTAGGAGCCTTCCAGGTCCCGGATGACGGGCAGCTCCTTCTTCAGAGCCTTCACCTGCGGTACCGTCGCCGTCACTACGTACTGGTGGTGCACCGGGATGGTGGCGTGGTCGAATCCGATCATCTTGCCAACCTCCCGGGCCCAGAAACCTTGAAAAAAGAAAAATAGTGATGGTTAAGTCAGCTCTGCTTTGTAGGCTGCAGGTTAACGGACAAACTGGCTGTTTGCTCAAACAGTCTTTATTCAAAGCTACACGGAGTAGCTGCTGGTTCGACTTTCATATTCCTCGTGTTACTCCTACGCCCCGCTACTTTTTAGAAAAACTGCGCAACATACTTTGATGATATATATATTCACTGGCTAAGAAAGTAAGATGTGCCAAAGTGCTTTCTGACATAACCAGCATCGCCTAAACCGGAAATCTGCAAAATGATGTCTCTAAATTCTGCCGTGCACCACCTGTGGAGTCTTTCACATGGGACGGGGTTGGGTGGTGCATGCACACAACGGCCAGATAAGGTCCCCAGAAAGGTTACGCAAGAGCCCGGGCTGCAGAGGAGCGTGTTTACCAGACGCCGGCACACAAGGCCTATTCACTGGCTCCCCAGTGAACAGAATTTGGGAAAAATAAAATGCAGGCTGGACATAAAAAGTGGTGCTGCACAAGGATTTGTGAGGGAGGCAGTGAAGAATATGAGAAAAAGTATGTAAGAAAGAGCAGAGGGAAACTTTGCTGTAATGCAAGCTCAGCAAAACAGCATTTTGTGGGAAGTGGGTTTTAAACGATACCACGATCACAATGCCTTTAAAAACCAAACGTTCTCTCAATAACGACAATTGGTATACACTGCTAAAAGTAATAAATGCCCACGTGTGATCCTAGTCTTACATTTCACCCCCTGCATGCAAATAAACAAAGAAAAAGTTTTAAAAAAGAGGTAAACAAACATTCTCGCGGGAGGTGTGCAAGTGCTGCTGCTTCCTGATTGGATGAAATGTGACCCGCGTGCCCGCTTGGATTGGCTGTCGGTCGCAGTGCAACACAACCAGCCTTTGTGTGAGTGGTTTTGGGGTTTTGTATGAGGTTCTTTTATCGGGGACTATTCTAGAACATTAAGCTTTTTAAAATATTTTTTACCACAAATGCATATCCACATTCTGATCCGTGATTCACTTTAACAGTATCAAGAGATAAACTGCAGATACTATTTCAAAGATTGGCTTTTCAAAGATTTCTAAGATGGCTGCTACCTTAGAGAAGAGGACACCATGCAAATATGCATGACGTATATATACACATATGTAAGAGCCATTTTTGTTATTGTTTGTCTGTTAGCCCCACCCCCTAGGGAGGTGAGAGGAGGCGTTTCAGTTAGGCCGCAATGGCTATATAATCAGAAGGGTTACTGGGCACAGGTGTTGGGTGTTGGAAGGGAAATAGTTTTTCGACCGTGAAACGTGAAACGTGAAGCGTCAAGCGTAAAGGTAAACGTGAAGCGTGAAACGTAAAGGTAAACGTGAACGATTGGGAATGGTATGTATATACAAAGAAGAACAAAATAAAGGACAGCAAAAAGACTATGGTTGACTCATGAACTTTGTCACGCGTCAAAAACAATCCACACGAAACCCCAACCAAGAGGAACTCAATGTGCGAGGCAAAGGGCCTCTACAACATACATTTATTTATACATGTTACACAATCTCTTCTATTGAGGACGACACACTTAAGCAAATTCCTGAAAGTTGCCGGGTAAACAAACAACAGTACCAGGGATGAAAGGAGTTCTCGCCAACAAAATCCCCCCAGAACTGGTGCGACCCAGTTCAAGCCAACGTTTAAATTGCTCTGAGCTGAGTGGTCCGTGTGGGCAAAGGTCTCCCCGCTGTACAGTGTGCACAGATAACACACAGCAGCGACTGGGTCTTAATCCCAAGAGCACTGGGCTCGGGTGCAGTGAATATAGACAATTATATGTTATAACTAAAGCAAACTTTGATGCTACAAAATACTTTTGAGGCCTGATTTTGCACCAAAGACCAAAGCAGAACCGCTCGCCCCCATAGTCCTCTATGACCGGAGGGCAAAGGGTACGTACCCGTTGCGTTGACGATGCGGTTGGCGCGGATGGTCCCGTGAGGAGTCTGGACGTCCCACTTTCCGTCGGCGGTCGGGTGGAGGCCGCTGACGGGGGCCGGGTTGTAGATTTGGGCGCCGTACATGCGAGCTCCGGCAGCCAGGGCCATAGTCAGAGAGTAGGGGTCGATGTGGCCGTCTCCTGGGGTGTACAGACCTGCCAACACCTGCAAAGAAGAAGAGAAACTTTCAGAAAACTACAAATGTTAATCCCAATAGTGAATAGCTACTGATCGTGGAGCTGAATTTCAGCATGAATTAAAAAATAAATAAAATAGTTATTTTCCATTTGTCCATTCGTCCTTGCTGTGGTTCAAGACAAATCTGGAGATCATGAATATTTGTAGCAAAATTCCTATCAACCTATATTATTGTTTAAAAGATATTTTTGTCTGTGAGAAGGTAACAAGTTGGCCTTCTGAAGATGATGCAAAGCTCCAAAATGGAAAGGGCATCCGTGCCTCTAATGTGCTGGTACATTTAATCCCAATTTTCAGATTCAGTTCGGACAATTTGTATGCGCAAAGTTGTGTTCTTACGGTGGGGCCAGACAAAGGAACGTGGCGACTTTTCTGGGTATCAGAATTTGTAGCAGAATTAATGTCAACCTGCCAAGTATTTGTTGATTCGAAGATGTTTGTGTGTGTGCAAAGTTGACATTTTCGACCCTTGAGGATGATGGAAGAGAAAAACTGGAAGGTCCAAAAAAGAAAGGGACCATAAACTTTCCCTATACAGTTAAATAGACGAACATATCGTCCTACGGACCTTGTCTATATTGAGGAGAGGGAACAGTTCGTGGACCTTCTCCGGTCCGATGATGTACTGCTCGGTCACGTTCCAGTGTGTGCGGGTCATCTGGTACTTCATCTCATCCACTCGGGCCTGCGTCGCGGCGATACGGACGCTGCCGGGCTGGTGGAAGCCCACCGCCTGCAGGTGGAAAGACGAGGTGAGCACTCCGATAAAGAACCCCAAGGAATCGGAGATAGAAAAGTGAGCGAGGTAACTCACCTGTCCCGTTTCAGCCTCCAGCCTCTCGTATAATTTAATGCTGTCATAGTGGACTTTTTTGAGGTTGATGCCGGGATGGTAATATGTTGTCAAACCAGCCTGAAAAACACAAAAAAACAAGATAAGAAAATACATGCAGTCACCGCTGGAAATAGGCGCTTATTGAAGCATCTATTTTAGCAGCACAAAAAACAACATCATTATTCACGGTCCAACATTCTTCTACTTTTACCTCGGTTTTGGTCTCCACCACCTCCTGAGACAAATACATGGTTCTTTAGAAGCTAAATGCTTCACTATTTTCACAGCCTGTTTGCCATAACTAGCGCCAGGAGCTATCAACGCTAACGAGAGCTGTGGGAGTGAACCTGAACAGTGAGCCTAAAGATGCTACAAGGTTCATTGAAGGAGTTTCCTGCCAACATACAGATGCAAGCTGGGATGGGAAGAGAGTAACATAGTAAGAGAATGTTCCCCTGTCTGATATGTCAACCGTGTATTATTAGCATCACAGTGAAGTGAATGAGCGGAGGGAAGTGGGTCGAGGCCTCAGACGCCTTGAAAACTTTAAACAGCTGCCCCTTGAAATGTCTGTAAAAGTCTCCCCCGAAAGAGTCGAGAGCTTTCCGTACTTGGGTAACGATTATACCCAACTTTCCATAGTTGTAGTTTAAATTGGGAGGATTTTGCAATGGTCAGTTGATTTATGAAATTAAACATTTAAAGGATGTCATTTTGGGCTCATCTATATGGGCAAAACTATTAATCCCAAAAACAGATTATTTTCAAATGAGTTGGCAGTTTTTATATGAATAGAAACAGGATAGAGTCCCTTTTAAATGTAAGGGAATTGTGATGGTGATTTTGGATGATTTTCTGTCAAAGGAAAAATTATAAATTGAGGAAAAATAATGACAACAATGGTTTAAAACCAAAATGAAAATACATCAAAATATGTTGCGTGACAATTTGTCAACAGTCCCTTTTGGATACACGTACAGCGTGCCAGGTGGACCCAGCCGTCAGATCCGACTTCTCCAGGAGCACCACATCCTTTACGCCACCTTTGGCCAGGTGATAGGCCACGCTGACCCCCACACACCCCCCACCTATGATGACAGTGTCCGCGGTGTCCTTCCACCTCTTTCGCAGAGCTGAGGACGCATCGCTGCGAACGAGAGAGACGTGACAGGTGAACCATTGCAGCTTTACAACACGCACCTGCTTTACCCCACCTGCAACCAGAGCGGACACATGCGTTCATGCAGCTTTACGCGCATTTTACGCACGGCAGGTCCATTCCTGCTAAAAATATATATGCAGAGCATTCATGAACGCGCCCGCAGGATCTCACCTCTCCTGTGTGGGTTTCCTCGAGGAGCAGCAGATGGCCCTCAAAGGAACCCGAGCTCTTCCTCCACACGCGGCTAAATCTCTGCGCACGCGGCTCTTGATCAGGTTTAGGGCCCGCGACATATCTGAGGTAATATTTTCCTGTTTAAACTACACATGCAACTTAGAGCACAGCCAGCGCCCCCTCCTCTGTCTCTCTCTCGCTGCCCTCTTTGGCACTGACAGCCGTGCTGGCACGCCCACAGGTCAGAGGCCACGAGTGTGGACGGAGCTTCACCCAGATCCACCCTTCACCTCCGCCCTCCACCTCCAGCGCGTTAACGCTCAGTGCCGAAAACAAACAGAAGTTACACACATGCAAAAATATGTGAACGTTTTAATGTATTCCTTTCTCATTTTTTTAGTCAGGTGTTATGTTTTTTATTTTATTTTAGGCAAAGAATATTTCTATTTTATTTCTGTGGAAAACGGCTCCCAAACAATGTGTTTCTCTGTAAAATTGTTATGGAAAATTCCTGTAAAATTATGGTTCTCGCACTTTATTCTAATTCATTTTTTTTTCTTTAATTTTACGGTTTTAGTCATTTGACCGTTATTTTACATGATTTGAATGTAATTTAAGAAAACAGTAAAATGCTCTATAATAATTACAGTATTTTTACTTCTGTAAAAAATGAGAAAAACATTTAATTTGTCATTATTGCCATAATTCTTAAATTTACAGAAGAATTACTGTAAAAATTCTAAAAGTTATTTTCCGTAAAAATAGGATCTTTTTTTACAGTGTGCTTGCGTTATGTAACTTGAGGAAAATATAAACAAGCGTCTGCTCCATTGGATTGAATCGGACGGATCCATACGGACACATTGATCTTTGAGTGGTCCTTGAGCCGTTTGTTGCAACACTCCTCCATCCCCCGTGGAACAGCTGCAACGGGTGAAGTTTATCTTCACAGCTAAGTAAACACTGTTGTGCACAAGCAAATGTATCTACCAATCCACCTGAAATCGTGTGATTGTGACCACGGGGTGGATTTACAAGCAAACTTGTAGTTAAAGGACCGGCGATTGTTTAGCAAGCAAAGTGCACCAGACGTCAAGTTACCCAACAGCTTGTAGTGCGTGTATACTGTCGCTATCTCTGGTGGGACAGCAGCATCCTGAGCCTTTTCCCCCATGAAAGAATAATGCATAATCTATGCATCAAAGGCAATACCCAAGTTGAACACAACACCTAGTCAGTGTAAAGTCTATTTTCAGAGTCGGCTCCCGGTTTATTATTTCTCTTTTGCAACAGGAACATCTGCGAGCTGTTTGTGAAGTCAGAACCTCGCTCATCTGAGCTGCAAATAAACAAGAGAAGCTCGTGGAAAACGGCCCTCTGGTGTCAAACTCTGCACAAACATGGTTCTGCACAGAGAAGCTCAAAATCAGAGTGAGGTAACCACATGTAGCAAACACTTTAAGGCCAAGGGGGACTAGATAGAAACCATACAAACCAAACAGGTCGTCTTACTCTTACTTGGTGCTTTAACACCTTTGTCAAACTATACTTTGGTTTCCATGAGTCAAATTATCTGAATGTTTGCAAAATCCCCTTGTTCCAAGTACCAAATCATTACATCTTCATTTTTTTATTGATTCCACAAAATATCAGCAGAGGACGAGTCTCCTAAACAACTACAACAAACTTGCCAAAAGTGGAAAAAAAAACATATGGTCTGTGCGAGAGAGAGGCGGTTCCTACCGAGTGACATCCGACCCCGCGCCCTTCTCGGATTATAAATGCAGCGTGATGTTTGCTCGCAGCCCGATCCGTGACTCAGAGGGGCTTTCAGCTGAGAAGAGAGGGACCGGTGCACTGCTGCAAATCACCATGGCGCCAGGCGCAAAGAAGGTGAGCACAAAGATGTGCATCACGTCTATATTTTAACTTGACACTTTGTCAACTGGACTCTTTGGTGCAAAAGGAAAGTTCTGTGCCACCTGCCCTGCCTTGTTTCCTCGCAGGGTATTTTGGCGTGCCTGGACGCGGGGGAGGTCGTCATCGGCGACGGAGGCTTCGTCTTCGCCCTGGAGAAGAGGGGTTACGTGAAGGCGGGGCCGTGGACCCCGGAGGCCGCGGCCGAGCACCCAGAAGCAGGTACTGCTTTCGCGTATCGCCCCATTTTCCACTTGGTGTGCGCCGAGCCGCGCTGAACGGAGCCCCCCCCACCCTCCCCCCCTCCCCGTTGGCGTTTCAGTGCGGCAGCTGCACCGAGAGTTCCTGAGGGCGGGCTCCGACGTCATGCAGACGTTCACTTTCTACGCCAGCGACGACAAACTGGAGAACAGGGGCCACACTCAGCGCTTCACTGTGAGTGGTGGTCGGGGTCCGTGGGGCCGCAGCTGCTCCGAGGCCTCACCTCGAGGAGATGCGTCCAAGTGTTTTTGGGGGTTTTCTCTCCGATCTTCAGGGGCAGCAGATCAACGAGGCAGCTTGTGACCTGGCCAGGGAGGTGGCCGACGAAGGTGGTGCTCTGGTGGCGGGGGGAGTCTCTCAGACCCCGGCCTACCTCAGCTGCAAGAGCGAGGGCGACGTGAAGGCCATCTTCAAGAAACAGATCGACGTCTTCGTCCAGAAGAACGTGGACTTCTTGATTGCTGAGGTATGGCAAATGTCTGGAAAATGAAATCAGAAAACTAAGAAGAGATATTTTATTCTTAGCTTTTTTCAACTTAAACACTGCAGAATTGCCATTTCCTTCATGCCGGTGTGTTTCGTACTCGCAGTACTTTGAGCGAGGTGGAGGAGGCGGAGTGGGCCGTGCAGGTTTTGAAGAGCACCGGGAAGCCCGTGGCCGCATCCCTGTGCATCGGACCCGAGGGGGACCTGAACGGAGTCAGCCCCGGGGACTGTGCGGTCCGACTCGTCAAAGCTGGTGCTTAGACTTTGAGGCCACCTAGTGGAAGGAGAACACTGTGGCGGACAGGAGCGCACAAGCTCTGGTCAGCAGATGGGCAGATTTCTCCAACGTTTGCATGTCCCCCCCCCCCCCCCTCCCCCCTACCCCCGTAGGAGCTCACATCGTGGGCGTCAACTGCCACTTTGACCCGGAGACCTGCGTGAAGACAGTGAAGATGATGAAGGAGGCGGTGGAGAGAGCCGAGCTGAAGGCTCACTACATGAGCCAGCCGCTGGCGTACCACACTCCCGACTGCAACTGCCAGGGTTTCATCGACCTGCCGGAGTTCCCTTTCGGCACGCGTAGACCCTCAAAAAGAGCTGCTTCGCCACGTCTCCGTGGAAACAAGCGTTAATGAAGACTGTGTCCCCGAACAGGTCTGGAGCCGCGGGTCCTGACCAGGTGGGACATGCAGAAGTACGCCCGCGAGGCCTACCAAGCTGGCGTCCGCTACATCGGGGGCTGCTGTGGGTTCGAGCCCTACCACATCCGCGCCCTGGCCGAGGAGCTGGCCCCGCAGAGGGGCGGCCTGCCCGCCGCCTCCGACAAGCACGGCGCGTGGGGCGCCGGCCTGGAGATGCACACGAAGCCTTGGGTCAGAGCCAGGTACGGGCCGAGACGTCCTCCTCCCGCCTCGCGCTTTCTCTCATAGGTTCGGTCAGAGTGTAATCTTTTCCTGTCTGTAGGGCCCGCCGCGACTACTGGGAGAATCTGAAGCCCGCGTCCGGCCGCCCCCTCTGCCCTTCCATGGCCACGCCCGACGGCTGGGGGGTCACCAAAGGTCACGCCGACCTGATGCAGCAGAAGGAGGCCACCTCTCAGGACCAGCTGAAGGCTCTCTTTGACAAGGCCAACAAAAACCAGTGAAGACGAGTCGCTGGAGTCAAGAATCAGGAACATTAATTGCCAAAACATGTTAGACGTACAAGGAATTTGACACGGCGGTTGTTGCATAACATTGGACAGTAAGACAATGAGACAATGGACAAATAACAGGACCATTTTTACTGTATGCGGCAGATTAGCATCATGTGCTAAAGCTTTGCAGCCTCAAGCAACAATAGGAGCCTTCATGCACGTAAAGCAATGCCTTACCGCTCCAAATGTGTGGCAATAAACTTCCAATTGTATGAGCTACGTCCTTTTATTTTTTGTTTTTACTCCACTTATTCTGCAAATTCTGCAAAAAGGAACCTGTAAAATATTAACAAGGATGCAGACTAAACTTTTAGTGAGTTATTACTTTTATTCTTTAACTGGATAGCTGTAAAACAGTAATGCAATTTAATGTATTTTTTGTGACATCAAAGTTCTTGTTTTATAGCTTCATTTGTGGAAAGTAAGAACTGAGCTATTTTGAGACAGTGCTTTATTGTACTTTTAACTCTACATGCACGCAACTTATGGAGACCTGGCTCTATTGTGACGTGCCAGCTCAAGCTGCACTTTAGTGGGCCAAGAGGAAGTGGACTTGGTCTACTTCGATGAACGTCACAGTTGAAAGCCACTTGCAGAGTTTTTTAAACATATTTTTGCTGCTGTTGCAATTCCTCCAAACGAGAGTTTCACAGGAAGCAACAGCATTCGGTTGTGAAATCCTGTGTTGCATAATGACATTTAATCATTGTTGCATCCGATTTCTCGGTCGAGGGGTTGAAAGGTGAGACGGTAAGACGACAACCAAAGAGTGGAGAAGGTCCTCAGACAGCGTGGGAGACGATGAGCCTAATGCGGTCGGGTCCGAACAAATAGAAATCAGCACAAACTAAAAAGCTTCGTATCCCAGCCAATAATCTCGTTTAAACGGAATGAAACTATGGGCATTGGCAGCAAACCAAGCACCTTGTTGGCACCTGGAGAGAAAACAAGTGGGGAGAAAGAAAGAAAGGCAGGAAGGAAGGGAGGAAGCACACACACAGGCGACTTGCCCCGGCCTGGCACGCAGCGTGTGAAGTCTTTCCAGAGCCCCCTGCACGTTACAGGGTTAATGCCCAATGCTCTAAGCGCCTCGTAGCAAAGGCTTCTGATTGGAAACTGGTGACCTGACCTGTTTGAATCCCTTTTTCACAAGGATCTGGAACAGGTTCCCGGCTGTATTCTTCTCTAAAAGGTCCAACGCAATCAAGAATCACCCTTTCAAATGGCTGCAGTGATCCATCGTAACATCTTCAGGACCACCTTGTTAAATAATAGCAATGTTAAAATCTCTTGATAATAAGAACAACACCAATCTACTGCTGCCATCTAGTGGACTAAAACACAAACGATATTAGGAGAAACTGAACAAGTGTGTTGTGTTTTCCTGTATTTGTCTGCACAACGATGGGGAAATAATAGGATGTGGTTTTAATTACTTTGTTAATCTATTTATTGCGTGATTTCTACCCAGTGAACCACATTTTAAACCTCTCTGACTCAATCTTAGCCAATCCATGAATCTTCCAAAAAGAAATCCAGCCTGATGATGTGCTGAAATATACAAAAATGTAAGTTAATGTTACAAAATATCCTGTTGGGGATGTGAAATCCTGAAAGGACGATGAAAAAAAGGGCAATTGGGTGTTTTATAACCGACATTTTGTTGGTTTGTTGATAATAGATTTTCTTTTGAACGACTTGACTCGCCGTACATCGTCCAATAGACGTGACGTCAGCTATCGAGGTTGCGTCATGGATTTGCCCACGTGCAGATGTTTATGCTCCTCGTGCACGTCTGCGGTAAGACAAGACAAACCCAGACATTGATTTTTAAAAGGCGGAGAGGATTAAGAAAAACGTACATAAAACATTCAATCAAATAAAAGAAGAAAACTAATAAATGCAGATTTATTTGAAGCGTTTGCATTTCGCTTTGTTTGGTAAACTCTCTTGTTAAAGGGACTAGTGTGCTGCGTTCAGGTTACCTGGGGAAAATGTGCTTCCACGTCATGCCTAAAACATACAAAATATCAGTGCATCAACAACTACATTTTAACATGAAATCCATCAGTATTAATGTTTTCTTCTTTTTGATGAAATAATAAACACCCATTGAAATCAATTCTTTACCCAGGTATATCCGCTGGGTGTCATTTACAGTAGATATATTATATGACATTTACAGAAAACTTGGTCATATATATATATACTGTATATATATATATTACAGGGGGGTAAATGTGGTTTATGTTCAACAAATGTAGAAGTTACTAGGTACCTGGTGGCATATCAAAACAAATGTGTGCCTTTATGCAACATGCTACTTTCATAAATAGTTATCATCATCGGCGGAATACATTACTTATACACAATAACGCAAAATTACATAATGAAAAATACAAAAATATATAGTTGTATTTTGTGATAATACTTTTCACGGCATTTAAAGTCAAAGTATTTATGATATTTCCTATTCTCGTCTTGAACCCTGAACAGCACTGTGGTTGGGGGGGGGGGCGGTCTTGCACCAGTTAAATCCCTCCCCGGATTCGACAACACGCACGCGCGCACGCACGCGCTTGCCTCTTGTAAACAGAAGCTCACACGCGGACAAAGGGACGAACGCGTTCTTCGGGGCGAGAGGACCGCAGGTGAACCGGGCAGGTGTCGCTATGACAACGGCCGACGTTACGAAGCCCGCTGCTCGCCGCCGTGTCCGAGCGCGTGCGGCCGCCTGAACCTTCCTTCATGCCCGGATCCCCGAACCCGACGGCCGGCAGGGGGGATAACCGACGTCCGCTGCGTTTTTCTCCGGCTCAGGCGCAGCTGGCGGCGGGTAAACAAAAGCCGCCTTTTGTCTCGCGTCTTACGTCGGTCGGTCCATTCGCTCCGGGCGCGTTGAAGCGTACTTTACAGCTAGCGTTAGCTAGCTAGCGCGAGCCGTTAGCCTCCAACTTACGTCAGATTCTGTTTTGTTTTTTTTAGCAAGCGAGCGATTATCTTTTTTTTTTTTTTTTTTTTTAACTGGCTGGATGAGATGTCATTCACGATGGAGGACAACTTGGAGTCCGAGTGGGTCTCCGTCCGACCGAGAGTCTTCGACGAAAAGGAACGGCACAAATTTGTCTTCATCGTGGCCTGGAACGTCGTCGAGGGAAAGTTCGCCATAACCTGCCACAACAGAACCGTCCAGAGGCGGACTACTTTGCTCCTGGACCCGCTCGTCGACGACGACGGCGCCGCCGCCGCTTCGCTCCCTCCGCCGGGCCCCTCCGCGGCGGAAAGACACGCGGCAGGTCCGAAAGAAGAAGTCTGCGCAGCGGGTAAAGTTGGACCACACTCTCCCCTCAAAGGAAAGACCGCTGTCCGGGACAGAAATGCCCTGAAGCCCTGTGGTTCGGAGGCATCCGAACGCGTCAGCCCCACGCTGGCGTCCTGGGACGTCGTGACGCCGAAAGCGATCGACATCGAGATCCTGGACCCCGTGGACGTCCTGCCCTCCCCGGAGGACGGGGACAGCAGCGGCCGCGAGGACTTCAGCTGGGCCGGGCTGTTCTCCTTCCAGGACCTGAGGGCGGCCCACCTCCAGCTGTGCGCCGTCAACTCGGACCTGGAGCCGTGTCTGCCCCCCTTCCCCGAGGAGCAGTCCGGCGTGTGGTCGGTGCTCTTCGGCGCCCCCGAGGTGTCCCAGCGGGAGACGGACGCCCTGTGCTACCAGCTGCAGGTGTACCTGGGTCACGCCCTGGACACCTGCGGGTGGAAGATCCTCTCGGAGGTGCTCTTCTCCGAGAGCGAGGACACGGAGGAGTACTACGAGAGCCTGAGCGAGCTGAGGCAGAAGGGCTACGAGGATGCCCTGGGGAGGGCCAAGCGAGGCATGCAAGAGGTGAATTCACGTATGATTTAAGTGCCACTGAGGGTGTGAGAGCCGTTTAATTAATGTCGTTAATTAAATGCACGTTTCTATATCTTACAAACCTGCTGTAGGTGACACCACGGGGTGTTTTTGAAGGGCACCTGCAGTCCCCAAAGGACATCGTTTTTCTCAGCTTAATTGTCCCTCCTGGTCGGTTTGTCCCCCCCCCCCTGCTGTGATCTACCATCTGTTGCTGCACGTTCACAGGCCTTGTAATATGAGCAGGTCTGACCAGACATCTCAATCTAGTTGGCTGAACAGGGGAGTCTCGCAGAATAAAAACAACAGCGCCTCTGTGGGAGGAGCTACATAAATGACGCCTCTGTGGGAGGAGCCACAGAAACGATGCGTCACAGGTCACAGCTGCTGCTGCTGCTGCAGTGTTGGTCCAGAAAGCTCAACATGTGTGAAGAACTTTCTCATTCGTGTCTGCAGGGACTGGGCCAAATATATCCGGTGGTTCTGTTTTGTTATTACATCTGATGACTCTGGATTGATATTACCAGTGCATTCATGTGTACGGTTTATATCCTGTAGTTTAGTTTATCTACATCACTACATCAGACTCACGGTCATCACGTTTGTAGCGTTGGTGTCCAGCCATGTATTTCTTGAAAGAACAAACCACTTTGTGGTCATACATTTTTCCAGTTAAACATTCAACATCAACACACCTGGACTAAAGCAGCCAGTAGTTTACTTACTTTTACTTTTAGCCAGTGCTGGAATAAATGCATTATTACCTAAATTCCATCACTGAATATCATCTGCCTGTTGTAATAAACATGATGCAGTCCAACCCGATTACTGCAGCAACCACTCAAGTCTCGATAAAGTAAAGTCATGATCACAGTTACTATTTTTAGAGGGGACAACGCCTCGGGGAGAGTCTTTCCTCCTCTGTTTTGTTTAGCCGAGTAAGGACATGGCCCAACCAGGAGGGAGTATTTTTTAATGACGCTTAATGTCATTCTTGTTTAATTGTGGCGGAGATACGGTTGGATTTAGTGTCTAAAACTTAGAGCGGCAGCAGTGAGCCCAAAATCTAACTAAAAGGTTAGTATCGTGTACAACACATGGAACGCCATTTCTTGTTTTGACTCATCGTGGTAGCACTAAAAAGTGGTGGCTCTTGTTGTTTTTGTACTGAATGTGGGGAGTGTTTTTCCCTGCAGCTTGTAATCAATACTGAGAAATAATAATCAGTTGCAGACGCCAACACGGAAGATGTCCTCGTATCTTGTGACCTTCACATGTTGTTGTTTTTATTTTGTTCTACAGTACAGAGGATTAGAGATGTGAGAAAACTAGCCTGCACAGTTTTATTGGATTGCACGTGTTTGCATTCTCCTTCCTTCTAAATGTTCACTGTAGGCGATTCAATTAACAGAGTGCTGATCGCCACTAAAAAGCTTGTAGTCTGCATTTAACGACACGTCGTTTAAAGAAGGAAAAGACCCCGTGAGTTGCTGCGTTATTACTATTGTAAGGACCATGGGCATCTGCTTTGACTTTCCTTGATGCAGCTTCTGCGACGTGAGGGTTGAAGAAACCGTTTCTACGAGGTTTAGAAGTTCACTACCTCACTGAGCTGAGTTAGAATGTGAAGTCGGTTCCTTCTGTGATAGCGGTTTCTGGGGAAAGTGGTTCCTGGTGTCTGGCATGTACTCAGTCAATCATTGACCAGAGACCTGTGGCGTTTCCTTATCTCCTCTGCGGCTCCACTGGGGAGGCTCTGCTTTGTGGTAGAAGTTGTCGTGTGACGATAATGTAACAACTGCCAAGATGATTTATTCTCTAGTTAATCATTATCGAGATAAAACACACTATTTTTAGGTGGGTTTTAATCTCCTCCCCCCCCTCATGAGTGGGTGCTTTTACTAGTCTGAGCCCCGGGCATTTAAATTTAAATCTGCTGATGCACATTAAGACTGCAGCTGGTATTTTTCTTATCAATAAATCCGCTGAGTAGTTTCCACTCCTTTTTTTATTTTGTCTTGTTACGTGAAACAGACCTAATTTAGAGACCTTTAAGAATTAAAAGCTGCAACTAGAAGAATTATGTTGTGTTTCTCAAGCTTAATTCCTCTCTCTGATGCGTCCTACTGTGACAAACAGAGCTAACCGGCCCCTGATTAGGATCCGTGAAGTGTGTTCAGTCACGATGAGCTTTGTTGGTGACATTTAAAGGACTCTGTTTACGCGCTGGGGCATGTCGGTCTTCTTTTATTTCGTGTAGATAGCCAACACGTGGAGATTTGAACGATTTCTAGCTGTAGGTCAGAGTCCGTCGAGGAGAACCTTATGATAACCGTTATTCGTGGAAAGGGCATTTGGTTCATTCCGCTCTGATCCCAGTCAGGGCGACTTCCTCCTGTGAGACGCTTGAAGTTCTCCAGACGGTCCAGTTAGTCCTGACGGTGATGACATCGCTTAAGTGTCCCCCCTGTAGATCAGAATGATTTACTCATTGGGCTTTGGAGGCCTCTCTGTACTCCACCATGTATATTTTAATGAAGTATTTCAAATGAGGTGAAGTGAGACCTTAGCGTGTTCCTTATGTTGCATTGAGGCACAAATATAGAGAAAAGTGAGTATTTAGATATTTGCTTCTAATCCAAATCTAAATACTCACCTTTCTCTATATATCTGTGCCTCTCCTTTCATGAACCAATACATGTGACTCCACAAAGAAGATCGCAGAAGGAACGGTTGCTTTTATAAAAGCCACCAAGGAAGCAGTGAAGGAAAAGCCGTACAAAGGGTTCAGAAGTTGGTCGCTCTGGGCAGCTCGTGCCCGGGTGGGAGCCGGCTCATTTAGCCCGTTGGGGGGGGGGGGGTCGCCTTCCTGGCGAGCGGCGACTGCAGGGGCAGGGAGTCGGCCCGTGGTTGCCAGGGCGACGCGTTCCCAAGGTAAACAGAGGGAGCAGTGTTTGGAGCTGAATCGTGCAGTGTCTTTGCCCAGCGTGGAGGAAATATAAGCGCCGCCATTCATATCTCGCGGGGAGAAGATCCGCCGCGTTGCACGAGAATACGGGGTAGGGGGCACATTTCAATATTATGTGAGGCAGACGTGAAGGAGGCGCTTTGTGTCCGGGTTGGGTCGGAGCTACTGGTGCAGCACTTGTGTTTGTGCACAACAGCGTTTATCTCCCGGACAATGAGGGGTCTGTGGAGAGCAGGGCGTACAGTGCCCTCAGCGCCACTCAGCCAAGATCCGTGTGCTGTCACTACTGACCACGCACGTGACCCACTGACTTCTCACCTTTTATAGGTTAGGAGTTACTAACTATTAAATTGACTCCTGTGTAGGACGTCAGTTTTTTGTGCTGATAGTGTTTGTTTTTTTCTTATCGTCAACAAAGTTTCGTCCACATTAACAAAAGGATAACACGATCATTTAAGTGGAATACGCTCCTATTTCCCCGCTCCATCTCTTCACCTCCTCCCGTCTCCTTTTTGTCTCCAGGTGTTGGACAAACACAAAGCCACGGACAGCATGGTGGAGCTGCTGCAGGTGTACCCCGAGGAGGACGAGGCGTACGGGGAGCTGCTGGAGGCGACCACTCAGCTCTACCACTACCTGCTGCAGCCTTTCAGGGACATGAGGGAGCTGGCAATGCTGCGGCGACAGCAGATTAAGGTAGTGCACACGAGCACACACACACACACACACACACACACAGATACAAATACCATCTGTTTTGGGGGCTTGATTTAAGCTGTAGATGGCGAGCTAGTCAGTCCTTGAGCGCTCTGACTACATTGTACTCCAGCAGCCACGATGCTGGCGCTGGGTAACGAGCCCCAGACCGCTGCACGGGGGCGTCCTGCACAGGGGCGTCCCGTAAGCCCCCCTAAGCCCCATGCAATGACATCAGATTTCCCAGGATACATGTGGTGATGTTGGTGTGGTAGCCGCTCTGTAGCTTTGCGTGTGGGGGCTGTGTGGAGGGCAGAGGATCAGCCAGAGAGGCTTGCCCTCCCACCCCCACCCAGAGCGGCTTAACAACCAGCATAAGTATTCTTACAGCAGCCACTAAACTCCACTCTGCGATCCTGCTGCCTCAGCACAGTCGCATCTTTTAGTTGTTTTTCGCTTCATCAGAGGTTGGGGGGGGGGGGGGGTCCACTGCAGGTTAATCTCTACCGTCTCCTTCAACACGTAGTCACAACTCACTTGTACTTCTTCAGCCCTTTGTGAATAAGGTGCCCACATTTAAATGATTCATGCACAAATACTTTTGTATGGAAAGCATTTAATGCAACGTTTAACGTATGACATCAGACACCAGCGTTTAACGTATGACATCAGACACCAGCGTTTAACGTATGACATCAGACACCAGCGTTTAACGTATGACATCAGACACCAGCGTTTAACGTATGACATCAGACACCAGCGTTTAACGTATGACATCAGACACCAGCGTTTAACGTATGACATCAGACACCAGCGTTTAACGTATGACATCAGACACCAGCGTTTAACGTATGACATCAGACACCAGCGTTTAACGTATGACATCAGACACCAGCGTTTAACGTATGACATCAGACACCAGCGTTTAACGTATGACATCAGACACCAGCGTTTAACGTATGACATCAGACACCAGCGTTTAACGTATGACACCAGACACCGCTTTACTCCCAACTCAAAGTAGAATGTTTCAGTATAGCAAGCAGATTTATGGATGTTTATTTGCAATTCACAGCTTAATGTCCCACACACACAGACACACACACACACACAAACTGTGACATGTCAGTGTGCTCAGACTCTGACTCAGTAGGAATCTGAGTTTTAATTGTTAATGATCTATTTTTGAAATGAATGTCACTCAGGACCAAACCACTTCCTGTTGTTGTCAGATCACCAACATGCACCTGTCCCCTTTCACTGTCGTTACCTCCCTCCCTCTCTGAGCCGGGCCTGTGTTCAGGTGTGTTCATCCAAGGTGGAGTCCGATCAAGTCGCTCAGAAAAAAAACACACAACAGGAAGTTAGCGGTAGAAAGGCAACAAAAACCATCTCATCTCCGTGGGAAACAACATCTTTGATGTCTACAGTATCGGGTTCTGTTGGACACGCCTGTGTCTCTCTGTGAAGACGCTCCCGAGTCCACCTCTCTCCTGCTGCGTTGGGAGAACAACGACATTCCTACAGAACCGGCTGTCATGTAGATCATTTACCCTCTTATATTTGATTAAACTAATAGTTTGTAGAGCTTTTCCACTTGGACTGAATGAGTTTCGGGTTACAGGGCACAGACGTAGTCCAAAAGAGCATGAATGATGTGTAAGGGGCGCACAGCATCTAACAAATAGTGCTCTGGAGTTGCATTGTGGGAACTGTGCAGGATTTTAGTTGTCTTTTGGGTTCCCTCACTCCTAAAGAGCTGCCTTGCTAAACGGCCCTGCGGCGTGCAACCCTCTCTGGAGAATCTGCTGAACTCTGCACGGGGGGGGGGTGTTGGCGGTGGGGGGGTGCAAAGCTTTCCGGCTCCACCGGCTGCTCCCCTCGGGGCGATCCAACGGCTGAAAACAAAGCTGCATGCAAATGAGCCGGCGGAGTCAGGAGCTTCTGGAGAGCTTCTGCTTTTTGTCCCTGTGATTTGCATACAGTTTGCATCCCGTTGAGTCCGTTTGCACGTGTGAGGACGTCTCTCTGTAGTGTGGAGGAGGTGAATCAGCTTCAAGCCACACACCAATATATCGCACCTGCTGTTGCTGTAGGTTTACATTGTGTGTGCTGAAATGTCAGGAGGGCAATAACAATGTCTTCATAAGAGAAGTGCTGAAAAGATTGTTATGGGTGGGAGCTGAAATCCTAAAAAGGAGTTTGCAGGTAGTTTTTCTGCAGTGAAACTTGACCCCTTTTTTTTCTTTTAACTCTTCCATCATTGTCACCTTTCTAAGTTTCACTGAAGCGTAAACGAGCAGGTGAAGGAGGGATGGATCCACAAAGAGGCTGTGGAGTGTTCTGCTGAGTGGGGCCTTGTCGGGTGGATGCCTTGCTGGTTCGGGTGGTGCAGTGTCGGGTGTCCTGTTGCCTGCAGCGTTGGAGGTCGGCCATGAATTAAAAATGTGGCTCATCCGTAACGTGTCTGGGATAATTTTGTACCGCATTGGGATCCAGTTACTGTTGCGGCCGAGTTGTTGCATGGCAACGGTTGCCGCGGCACCTGTTGCGTTTGCTCCCAGCTGTCAAAACTTGAATCTCATTTATAAATGTCTTGTACTGTAATGGAGTACAGTAAACGTTATGATGAAATACGATGATCGTTTTGGCTCAAATCAAATAGCTAAAATAAATGTGTGTACTACAATAATTACAGCAGATAAAGCAGACTGGATCCAGATGTTTTTATAATAAATACAAAGGTTCATTGAGCGAGGAGGAGGTAAAACGGATCCAGATGTTTTGAACTTTATCCAGAGGTCTTACGTCTTTAAAGTAGGATACAGTTTTTCTACGGTATAAAATGAAAGGTCCCTTAAACAGGACAAAACGGTGCATTTGTGGGGGACTACTTTCAGCGGCGGATGAATCTGGCCTCCAGAGCTCTTGTTGGTATTTCCAGCAGCGGGGCGCTCAGAGGGAGGCTCGTCGACGCGTTTCCGTCATTTTGGGATGATGGAAACACACACAACCCTACTTTCAATGAGAGAATATTCACTTTTTGCTGAGTCCCCCCCCCCCCCCCCTGGATGCTTGAGTATCTCCCACCATTCCAACCAGAGCAGACGAGGCTCCGCCCCAACTCGCCTCTGGGATCGCTGCTATTTTTGGCGCGTGTGTGTTTTCTCACCTCGAGGTGTCAAAGGAAGTCTTGTGTCCACAAACATCGTCACATTAACGATGGGGAGACGAACCGCAGAAGATCGAGCCCCTCAGTGTCTCCTGGTGCGATAAATCGATTTGGCATAGAATGGTGTCCTTGGAGTGGAGTGAGACGGGAGTGAGTAGATTGACGGGTGCAGCTTCGTGTAATTCATTCAAGTCATTAAAATAATTTCCTTCTATCAAACATGTTCTGTTGAAAAAGCTCCTAAAAGCTTCATTGTAAATGCTTGTAAATGCTTTGTGTGAAGTCTGCTTAAACAACAGATGCTTGAAGTGTCCTCGCGGGTGTGACCTGCAGAGGACAAAGACCTTTTGGTGCCAGATGTCCTCCTCACATGTGTTTGCATGTTGGCTGAAGGGAACAATGAGCTCACAAACTCCGTTTCTCACTCGTTCCCAAACTTTCTCCCGTCTGCTCTGTGATGTAATTTCTCCTCCCCCCTCTCACTCTCACTCTCACTCGCGGTTTCACTCCAAAAACCGCTCCCTGTTGTTGAGCATTACATGGACACACACACACACACACTCACACACTAAATCACAGCTTTTTGAGGTTTGTTGGTGTTTATTTTTAAGCACATCTGGGTTACATTGAGACATTAGCATGTGACTTTAAAGTTGATCTGCTTGTGTACATTTTGTACCATGTGGTGTTCTCTTGGAGGGGGGAGGGGGGTGTCCATGTGGCACTACTTTTCACCCGGTTTCTCCCTCTTTGTCCACGTGGTCTGACCTGGTGACGCGAGCGCTCTGGTTGACGTGTGATTTTCTGTTTTGCTTATCAGAGATAGACGTGTTTGTCTTTATTTATTGTTCCATTAGGCCACTGGGTCAGTGTCCCTCTCAACAGAGACGAGGTCATCGCCACCTGCTGTAGTGTGCTGGTATTACACTGAGCTCTGTGGTCAGTGGTCTGTGCTGAACCAGTGGTTTAAACTGGGGGGGGGGGGGCAAAGCCCAGATTCCTGCTTTTCGTGTCCTCATAGTCCTCCACAGAGTCGTAATGGAGCTTTGCAGACATGGCGCTCAGGAGGGTTTCTAAAGCTGCCTCACAAATTAACGTCCACAATTCTGCTGAAAAGTCCGAAGGAAAGAAGATGCCCGTTAAAGCTGCAGAGGATGAATGAGAATAAACACAAGTCGTATTTATTATCAAAGTAGTCCATTGCAAACCAGACCAAACAACGTGCATACATGGGTGTAAATGTACTGTGTGATTGTTTTAACGCCCCCCCGCTCCCCCCCCCTCTCAGATCTCCCTGGAGACGGAGCGCCTGGGTCCCCGTCGCGTGGAGGGCCTGAGGAAGGAGGACGAGGAGTGGCAGAGGAAGGCGCACGCCGCCGTCCTCTCCATTCAAGACCTGACCGTCAAGTTCTTTGAAACCACGACGCGGGCGCAGAAAGGTGAGATCACAACCAGGCTTTTGTCTCCGCTGTGACCTTTGACCTGCTTTGTTGTGTGTTCACTTTCAGTTTGATGAATTCAGTTTAAAAATGGCAAACTGTTTAAAGGTGGCCTCTGTAAACGCTCACCCAGAAGCAGAAGAATAGTCTCCATTAGTCTCCATAGTCCCTCTGGACTAAATGAAATCAGCTCGCGTCGGTTTTTCTCACGATGGCGTCCTGCGCGTTGCAGCTTTGCACGAGCGGATGCGCGCCGACCAGAAGCGGTTCGGGAAGTCGGCGTGGGCGGCAGCGGTGGAGCGCATGGAGCGGCTGCAGTACGCCGTTTCCAAGGAAACGCTGCAGCTGATGAGGGCCAAGGAGATCTGCCTGGAGCAGAGGAAGCACGGCCTGAAGGAGGAGGTAAAGATCCCTTCACAAGGAGGTGTGGCTTCTTCTAGAAGTCACTATACTATTACTGAAAAGTGGTTAATATTAAGCACAAGTCCCTCCAACGTGGAGGACTCGACAGCATGAAGACGGAGGGACGTGGAACCAATAGCATCCTGTGGTAATGCATTGAAGCCCATGCGTCTGCCTGCAGATGCAGAGCCTGCAGGCCGGCGAGGACGCCATGCTGCGCGTGGACCAGCTGGAGGAGCGCTACTACGAGCTGCAGCTGCAGCTGTACGACGTCCAGGCGGAGGTGCTGCGCTGCGAGGAGCTGCTGCTCAGCGCCCAGCTGCAGAGTCTCCGCAGGCAGATGACGGGTGAGGACCGAGCACCGCCCGCCTCCTTCGTGTCTCCAGCAGCGTCTCTCAACGGCGTTCTGTCCAATCCCTTCTGTCCAGAGCGCCAGGATGAGGTCGTGTACTACGACGCCTTCGAGAGCCCCGACGCCATGAAGGGGGGAGAAGGTCCCGCCACCCCGCCCCCCCCCCTCAGAGAAGAAGACCTCGGCGTCCTGCAGCAGAGGACGCGGCAGCTGGAGGCCCGCAGGGGCCGCATCACCGCCAAGAAAGTCTACCTCAAGAACAAGAAGGTGAGCGGACGCCCCGCCCCCCCCCCCCAGCGGCGCCGCGCGGCGCTTTGAGAGCGTCGCTCACGTCCTTTTTGTTGCTTTTCTTCAACAGGAAATCTGTATCGTCAATCACAACCAAAAGATCCAGCAGCGCCGAGGGAGCCTCGTGTCCCTCCAGACCCCCCAGCAGGTGAGAGCAAGCGTAAGCGTTAGCGTAAGCGTAAGCGTTTTGGCCAAAGGTTTTAAAGTAGTTGTAGTCGAGTTCAAAGAATGCAGAAGGCAGCTCACACCGAGAGCTCTTTTGTTAAAACACACGTCTGGTACATGAACTGAGTCTTTTTCAGATGAATGTGAGCCTCATTATGCACTTTGATGATTATGAGTTCCATGTGGTAAACAGTTGTTGAATATATGCAGGGCTTTTATTGTGAAAGGTCACCTCACCGAGTTTCCTTTTCAAAGGGAGGCGGAGCCGAGGAGGACAACGACGAAGCCCAGAGCAGCGCCAGGGTGAGTCAGGAGAGGCAGAGGACTCTGGACCGACTCCGCAGCCTCAAGCTGGTGAGAAGCTGCGTCGTCCTCGGATGCTCCGCTCCTCCTGGAGAGCACCTTTTTTGACCTTTGACCTTTTGCTTTCAGCGCTACCCCGGTCAGGTGACCCTGAAGTCCAGCCGGCTGCGTCTGAGTCAGCCGCCCGGCCGCAGGAGGGCCGGTCAGCAGCACGCCACCCACTCGGCCGGCGTTCAGACCGACCTGCCGGAGCTCTCCGCCCCCCCGCCGGCCGGCGCCTGCAGCTGCGACGGCGTCTCTTTACCCACAATTCAGCTGGACGACCTCGACTCTTCGCCCCCTTTCCTCTCGCTGCCTGCGCTCTCGCTGAATGCCGCTGCTCCTCATCCACCGCCGCCACTTCCCCCCCCGCCTCCTCCTCCTCCACCTCCTCCCTCAGAGGACCAGCAGCAGGGGGGGGGCGGGGAGAACAGTCCCCGTCCGGTGCGGCGCCCCCAATGCGAGTCCGACCCGCTGCCCCTGGCTGCGTTCTCCCCTCGGTTCTTCGACAGCAGCCAGCTGCAGACGGCGAGGAAGAAGCTGAAGAAGACGGCGTCGCTGGACTCGTCGCAGTGGAGGAGAGGTGAGGGGGTGGGGGGGGGGGGGGGATGAGATGTGTTTGACCCTGTTAAAGAGGGTTTGTTGTGGGTTGTTCATTGTTGTTATAACCATCACTCAATCTCAACACAACACCCGTAACTCCCCCGTGTTAACGGCGTGTTTTGGCGTCGTTGCAGCGAGCTCCCCGATGGACGAGGTGCTGGCGTCGCTGAAGCGCGGCTGCTTCCACCTGAGGAAGGCGGAGCTACGGGTCCTGGCCCCCGACCCGGACGACGACGCCGACAACATCCTGGCCCAGATCCGGCAGGGCGTGCGGCTGAAAAAGGTTCGGACCCGGCCGGAGCAGCAGCGCAGCGCCAGGAGCTTCACGCACTCGGCCGACGCGCTGACCCGCAGCATCCACGAGGCCCTGCGGAGGATCAAGGAGGCGTCGCCCGAGTCCGAGTCGGAGGACGAGGGCCTCCCCTGCACCGACTGGGAGAACTAGCTCGGCCGGATGGAAGGTTTTCTTTTTTTAGGGGGGGGGGGGAAGGGGGCGTGGAGGCAAAATGAAGAGACAACCAGCAGCGTCCCGTCGCCCGCAGGTGCAATTTGAACAAAAACAACAACAAAAAACTTGATTCTTTTTTTTATTTTATTCTCTTTTTATATATTTCGGCAAACCGCTCAGAAGTACGTTTTGCTTTTGTTATTCCTACTTCTGTGTGTCGTTTGTGACGATGGACCACTGATCTTTTAGTCTTTCATGTCGTTCTTGAGCGAGGATCTGACCTCTGACCTCTGACCTCTCGAGTCGTACTGTAGCTTGCTGTGATGGGTTTGTTTTTAGGAAGTGAGCGTTTTGTTTTTTGCGTGCGGATTCTTCCCTCAAATATGTTTGCTGTACACTTTGACATTCAACCACTCGTTGAGTCCTCCCCCCCCCCCCTCAAAGGAATAGTTTGACATTTTGGGAGCTTCATGTTTTAGTAAACAAGCTCACAGCAAAAAGAGAGAATATCTGTATTTCTCTAAACATGTCAAACTTGTTGCTAATTTAGGTCATTTATATCATCTGGGTGAGAAGAATTTTAAAAATATTAATATAAATTTGTGTATTCAGCTTTTAGCATTTTTCACTTTCACAAAATAATTATATAATATATATAATTTATGCATATGAAGGTGAATATGAGCCTAAATATTTTAGGGGAAGGATATCAGAGTCCACTGTAACGCCATCGTCTGTTCTGACATCAACATGAAAAGCTGACGCTTAATTCTGCAAACTTTCCAGAATCTCACAGAATAAGAATAAGAGCAAACAAGAGACCCATCGATATTCACCGTGTTGGTGGGATGATACAAATAAACCGGTTTTACAGAGAATCAAACTTTTAGAAGCACCTGAAGTTTTATTAGATATTTATAAAGAAATTCTATCTGTTGACTTTTGCATCCCCTGATTTTTCTCCAAGGATGCTATTTGGACCGGGTCTATTTATAACTATATATATATATATATATAAACACACATACAGTACCAGTCAAAGGTTTGGACACATTTTCCCATTGAACTCAATGAGAAAATGTCTAAACGTTGTCTAGACTATACTTCTCTGGTTGTAGCTTTTAAAAAGTGATGGACTTGCTGCTTTGTTTTCTTCACTTTGTCTGTGAAACCGTTTCTTTGCACAAAAACAAGCCATTTGGAAAAAAAATCGCCATTTTTCACTATTTTGTAGATTCGGGCGATGAATCGATTCCTGGAAAAAAGAATGAATGAAATCCACTAACCATTCATTCACAAATGTCAAAGATGCCCCCCCCCCTCCTTTTTTCATAGTGTACTTACATAGGTTTCCCTGGCAGCATGTTGAAGCCCGTCTGCAGGGATTAGTGGAGTCTGAGGCTCCAGCGCCCCCTGCTGGGTGAGACCCGGGTCAACATTCACAGATCATGTGATCGTTTTATTTATTTGTACTGTCATTTTATTAATGCTATAGAGTCCTCTCTCTTACAACTGCCTTCAAACAGTCGCTTTCCAAGTTTATTTACTTACTGGATTTGTTGTGTGTGTGTGTGTGTGTGTGTGTGTGTGTGTGTGTGTGTGTGTGTGTGTGTGTGTGTGTGTGTGTGTGTGTGTGTCTATGATTTTTATACCTGTCTCCATTATTACACGGTGTCAAACGTTAACCTTTACTCACCTGTATTTAACACATAATGCACTGAGATCCAGGGTTACATTTTTTTTAAAGTAAACGTTTGACTTTTGGAGGGTAGAATTCAATCATCTTATTTCCGGCCGAGAGTTTGTGGAGAAGATTAAATAAAACGGTTTGAGTGGTAAATCTGGAGCTACGATACAGCCGATGGTTAGCTTAGCATAAAGACTGGAAACAAGGGGGCACTGCTAGCCTAACATTCCGTTGCTGGGGGGGGGGGTATTGAGATAAGCGTTGAATATTGAATTTAAATTAAAATGAGACGCTACTGTGGCCCTGAATCTGTAGTTTTTAAATCCTTTGCTGAAATAAATGTGATGTAACCTGCTAATATGGTAGATTGTGTGTTAGCTTTAGAACGAGCTAAGCTAACGCCATCTGTCCAGCCTCGTTTCTGCTCTTTATGCTAAGCTAAGCTAATTGTCTTTAAATGGGCCGCACAGAACTCCTGAAAGTTATTTCAATTTTCTCCCCCACCTCTGAACGAGAGAGTAGAGCAAAGCGTATTAACTGTCAAACCGTCCTCCGTAAACACAGCAGAGTCACAGCGGCCAAGTGTCAAAAGCCATCGTGAGCTTTTTATCGTTTTGCATGCAGTGAGATTCCGTTTCTCCTCCATCTGCTGAGATCTGCACCCTGACACCAGTTTAACCTTTTCACGACCTTATGCATGTGACTGGTTTAGAGACGAACCCATCACAACTTAAGTGCAATAAGAAGAGAAGTCATTTTTATGAATTGAATACTGTAATGTCAAATTATATCCGCATGCCTAAATGTATTGAAGTATTTATTGAAACTTCATATTTTAAATGATTTTTAAAAAGCATACAAATGTAAATGTACTTTATTATAAAGTTTTGTTTTTGTTGCTCTTTTTGGTTCCTATCATGACATTCCTCTTTGCTTTCTATATCCTTATATATTTTTTCCCTTTCAAAATAAAATTAAGCACCAACACGTTGTCTTACTTACTTTAAACATTTACTAGATGCTTTTATCAAATGTGTTTTCTCAACAGCTCACAGTATTTTGAAGCGTTGCTACGGTTACTCGTGTATATCACATTAATACCAAAGTGCAGTGATGACAGATTGAGAAAGAACGACAGGACAGCACATGTTGCATTTTTTTTTTTACTATAAACTTAAAATTACAATTTGTGTTTTTTAAGCATGTGGTATAATCAACATTTAAGTCTTTATTCAAATGTTTTTTTTTCCTTTCAAGCCGTATATATATATTCGTCATTTTTGACATGATAAAGTCACCGCTAAATTCATTTCAAGTCTCCCAAATGTGGCCGAACCAGCACCAAGCCCTTAAATAGTGTTCTTCAGGTGTGTGTGAACTATTCCTATGAACGTCGCTGACTTTTTGGCAACAGTAAATCCCACAAAAAATAAAGTAGCTGCTTGTCAGCTGCCGTCGATGCATCGCTGCAACGTGAGCCTCTCAAAGCCTTATTTATTTGGCAAAAGGACAAAAATTCTCTCCAACCAGCGATTGCCTTCATTATATTCTCATAGTTCAAAAATATTGCCAGTTTATCCGAAACAAAACTACCTCAACAACCCACGTACCAGACATTTAAAAAAAAAAAAGATGAAGTGAAAACAAGATGCAAACAAAGATCTTTGCTTGTGTACAACTCCGTAACAGAAATAAATTAACGACAAAAAAAGGGTTCAATCTTTGCACTTCAAGTCGCAACAGAAACGAGAGGAGAAAGATTCACTCACTCACACAAACTCCATTTTTACAAGAGCACTAGGAACTTGTTTATATATATTTTTTTAAAAGTGCCAAAATAAGTGAAATCTCGCTTGTGGTCTAAACATGTCCGAGAGAGGAGTAAAAGTACCTGAAAGAGAGTGGAAAGTGTTTATTTACCCTCTGAGGCTCCCTTTTTAAGTATTGCTCATATATTGTATAAGAATATAAGACTAAAGTCCCCAGCGCTACTTTCTTAGTTCATATTTTTAGGTTTGTTTTGGCAGTCCCTCGGGTTCCTTTTGTCTCTTCCTGACACTCAAAGTGAATCCGAGTGCTTCCGGCGTTCGTTTGGCTGATGGTGGGGGGCCCAAAAACGTCCCCTCAAACGGCCCGATATTAAAGAAAGAAAAGAAAAAAAAAAAGAGCTGAGTTAAGAATATTCCAGAGTGGCGTGGAGGGAAGGCATGGACCAAGCAAAGCCTCCTTTACTCGGTTTTATTTGTAAACGTGTCGTAGCGTTTCCGTTTTTTTTTTTTTTTAAAGCATAAAGTCGTGTGTAAACTTTTACACGTATAAATGTGTAAAAAAAAAAAAAAAAAAAAAAATTCAAGTGGCGTGTTGGCGGCGGCCTCTAGCTGCTCTCGATGATCCTCCCCAGCGCGTCGCGCAGCTCCGTCAGCTCGAACAGCTTCCCGTCCAGCAGCTCCAGCAGCTGACGGAGGCTGCGGCGGAACGCCTCCCGCTGCTGCTGGTTGCTCTGCAGCCGGCGCTCCAGGTCGCTCAGCCGGGCCTCCAGCGCCTGGTTCATCGACTCCGTGTGCTAAAAAAAACCCCCAAAAAGAACGGTTCACCCTCATCCCTCCTTTTGGATCAAACAAAAGGGCAACGGTATGCTAATGAGCTGCAGGTGCGCCTGATTCGCTCACCTGTAGCTTCTGAGTCAGGAAGTCCTTCTGAGAGCGGAAGTCGTTGGTGCTCTCCACCTCCGCCTTAAGTCCCTCCAGCTCCTGTAGATGAAAAGAGAAGGGAGTTATTGAGGACGGCGTAAGGTGTGGGGGGGGGGGTCCTCCATGCGCCCCCCGTACCTCCTCTTTGGCCCTGAGGGCCGACTCCAGCTCCTCGATGGTCTGGTTGAGCTCCGTCTTCTGGGACTTGATCACTGTGGTTTGGCCGCTGACGCACTCCAGCTCCGTCACCTGGGACACAAAAGACGAGCCTCCGTCACCGCGCAGTCGAATGGCGACGGGCCGACCCGGGCGGGTCCGACCCGGGCGGCGTGCAGCCGTACCCGTTTGTGAAGCCTCTCCGCCTCCTCCTGATAGGCCGCCAGCTGCTGCTTCCACTGCTTGACGTTGGCCGTGGACTCGAGCAGCGCCGCCGTCAGCTTGGCGTTGTTCCCCTTCAGGGCCTCAAGCTCCGCCTCCCAGTGCTTGTTAATGTTGGAGGAACTGGGGACGCAGAGGGTTACAGTTAGAAGGGCCACGGCCAGTGTTTCTCTCAAGGTTCGTACAATGTTACGATAACAAACAGGACCAGCACATCCATTTTGGTGGAAGGAGCCGGTCACACTGACAGTGACACACGTCGGTCACTTAACGACAAAAAAAGGAAATATTAAATCCAATTTGACGGCACAATGAGCAGCATTTAGAACCCGTCATGTCTACGTTGGTATGTCTAAGCTGGTTCAAGCTTCTCTGCTGCATTAAAATCCCCCGAAGCGAACAAAACTCCTTCATAATTCATAGAAAGCCCACGTGGTGTTTGATGTTCTGCTGTTCAGGGGCCCGACAAATGGACACTTTCTGAATCCGCATCCAGAGAGTCGCTGACGGACCAGTGGCCCACGCGGCTCTCACCTGTGTGAGAAGAGCAGTGCATTCTGGGAAGGCTCGGCTCTGGGCTCTGCGTGCTGAGGTGTGCCCGGTCGGACCCTCTCATCCTCTGTGCCGTTGACGCTCTCCGGGGTCAAAGGTGACAGCAGATCACCTGGAGCCGACTCCTGCTTCCACGCAGCGGCAAACGGAAGGAAATACACGTTAATTAAATAACTGAAGTTTATGTTGTTTGGGGGGAAAACAACAAATGATTTGCTTTTTATGCCGAGAGTTACGCGTCAGCATTATAACTATGAGGCTTCGAGTGCTGGTGTGGTTAGCTTAGCTTAGCATAGAGACGACTAGCCCGGCTCTGTCCAAAGGGAACAAACCAATTAAACCACCGATTCACCTTTAAAGAGCCACGCTAGCGGTTTATGCTAAGCTAAGCGCTTTATGCTAAGCTAAGCGCTTTATGCTAAGCTAAGCGGAAAGATCTTATTTCCTGAACTCTTCCTTTTAAACGCAGACACAACGAATCGATAGAGCGAATGTTTCCGTGCTCTCACAAACCAACAGGAACGCAGCCCGGGACCTCAGAAATACTCACACATTCATTTGAGTCACATTCATATCAGTCATATTCCTTTTAGTCATATTTATTATTCAGTCATATCGCTGACCGTCATGTTCTGAGAGCACGGAAGGAGAACTGTGGGGTTTGGGGGGAGAAGTTAACAAAGACGAGGTCACGGTGAGGAACACTGGGCTCACTAACGTCTTTGTGGTGGGACGCCGCAGTCGGGCGTTTGTGAGGAGCGGGAAGAGGGGGTGGGGGGGGGGGGGGGGGCAGTTATTGGAATCATGTAAATAATGCTTTCCATTTATTTATTTGTTTACCTTTTTACCAGGTTTGTTGACTGACAACACATTCCTTTTTACAGCGCCACCCTGAGGATTCGTTCGGGAGAGCAGAGGTCAAACAAGAAAACATTCATTGGCCCGGAATTCCCATCCTCCTGGTTTGGCATCAGGTCACTTCATGACACACCGACTCTCAAGGAGGGAAACTGCCTCGTTAGCTCAGAATTAGCCGTTAGCATCTGAGCTTCGATTCCACTCCACAGGTGAGCCGTCTATCAGAGTGATGATGAAGAAGCAGAAAGACGGGCGGGCGACTCTCACCTGAGACGGAGAGCTGGTGAGCTCCATCTTCTCCTGAGACTTCTCCTTCGCTGACCGTGCGGCCTCCTTGAACTCTGCAAACTTTTCTGCAAACTGAGAAGAGCAGGAGAATGTACCACAACGACCTCGACCACGGCGTGCACGCGTTCTTCATCATCATCATCATCATCAGAAGCCCAAAAGCGCCTCACCTTGGCCAGGTTGCTCTCGGAGGAGAAGCCGAGGCCGTAGACGGTGTTGGCCCGGCTGTCGGCCCACTGGCCGAACTTCTGCGACGTCTTGGTGAAGGTCATGTTGGGGGTGATGGTGCTGTTGATGATGGCCTGGAGGCCACAAAGAGACGCGGTTTGTTCAAGCATCACACACACACACACACACACACACACACACACACACACACACACACACACACACCTTGGTTCCGTCGAGGCTGATGATGCGATACACATTCCTGGTGTTGTCGTAGAAGTAGGAGACGGTGACGGCGTGTTTGCTGGTGGGGACCCAGTTCTTCTTGGTGTTCGGGTCGATCTGGAAGACGTGGGCCCGGGTGCTGAAGATGGGCTGCTCCCTGTGGAACAGAAGGGGGGGGGGGGGGGGGGGGGGTAAGCTTTAAATATGCGTAACTGCTGCCACATCGACATCTCGGCCGAGAAAGGATTCGACGACCAAGAAGTGACTCATTATTTCATGGCAACTTTGGTGCTTTTAAAAAGGCGAGTTCCCTTGAACTGAACCACCGACTGAAAAGCCAGTCGCGTTCAT
This sequence comes from Pungitius pungitius, assembly GCF_949316345.1. Taxonomy (NCBI): domain Eukaryota; kingdom Metazoa; phylum Chordata; class Actinopteri; order Perciformes; family Gasterosteidae; genus Pungitius; species Pungitius pungitius. The sequence goes on from NC_084917.1 coordinate 1,918,614, forward strand.
CCTGAGGAGAACACGGGATGCACGGACCACACTTTTCAATACAACCCATCCGACAGCATTTGGGGCGGAGGTGCGGTTCCTGAAGGACCCCGTCGGCTCGGACCGACGTGATGAATCCGGAGGAGGAAGGTGAGAGAAACAGCTTCACAGATCCCATCACATCCATAATTCAGCAGCCTGCTGCCGCGCTGATGCACCGCCAGTAAGTGGACGGGGGGGGGGGGGGGGGATAATACACACACGCTGTGTCTGTGTTAAGTAGAAATAAATGTTGGACGCTAAAGAATGAAAATGTAAATGTTAAAATGTGCTTCATGGTGTGGATTGTTCTCAAACACAGATCGCTCTGCAGCCGGAGGGTCATTAAAAATGATTAATGCTCCAAAACAAAGCCCCGTGATAAAAGAATGTTGTGACATTTAGACGCAGAATCACCGACACGTTCCCATCGAGGTTTCTTATTATGTTCTTGCCGTTCCCTCTCTTGATTTTGGTAACTGTGTGTATTTATGTTGGGCCTCACAGTAACTTTCTCCTCTACATCAGTGTTTATGATACCCACTCCAGCACCTGAGTATCGGTGGATAGACTCACTCACATTAAGTGGATTCGCCTCGGGCCTCCTCTAGGGACGAAGCCACTGTTCTCTGGCGTGTTAATTAAGTCGCCACGTGTTATTTAACAGACGGGCGCGGTGAATCGGAGAGATGGTGACAGGTGGAGGGCGTGAACGCCACCTCAAACAGAACAGAAGGTACATTCAAACGAGAGATGAGGTTGAAAAATGGATGAAATTGCACTCGTTCTTCTGGCTTTGTGACCTTATGGTTGAAATGCACTTATTGAAAGTCTCTTTGGATGAAAGCGTCAGCTACATGACCGTAATGTGAAAAGTAAGAAGTAGTATCTATTATTTCAACAGCTAACGTTAGCTCCTTTCGGGTGTGTGTGTGTGTGTGTGTGTGTGTGTGAGAGAGACGATTGTTAGCCCATAATCCCTTTCTACAATGAGCCGTTCTGAGGCCTTCGAGTCTCAATGACAGAGGAATCCGCCCCCAGATGCTCTGGGATCAGCATTTCTTCTGACAACAGAAGACGCACACGGTGTGTTTGCATACTGGGGGAACAAAACCTGGAGTGTGTCGACAAAAAGGTGAATGTGTTGAGGTGATCTCTCTCTACAGCGTGTTCTTTACCAGGACCGCGGACATGGAGACGTGTTACTGCCTCATTTGTCCTCAGAGCAAGTTTGATTGGAGGGATTAGCCACATTATCCCAATTTATTACGCATTTTCCTATGAATCCTTATTAATCAAGACTCGGATCAGTGTCATCGTTTAGAATAGGACTTTATGAAAGGACTGATTTAGAAAATGTCTTCCAAAACCCAAAAGATATTTAGTCAATGTCATAAAACTCACATTTGAGACAATGATTCAGTGCTAATGACGACATAAATGTCTTTAGTTAATAACTGTCCATCAGACTGGTTTTCAGTCCAAATTCAATAGAAAAATAGTTTTAATCTTCTTTTTAAAGTGCACCTCCCGCTCTTGAAATTCTGATCGTAATAATTCACGTCATAAACCAGGAAGCACTCATCACTCACCAAACACGTTTAGCTGTCTGACCTCGAAGGGGAAATAACGCTAACGCTAACGCAGCCGTCGTCGTGGCAACCGAAAGGAAAGCGACGTGCTCCTCAGTGTTCACCCGTGTAATGCTGGGAGGGGGGGGGGGGGCAAGTTGAATTACTGGCCTCACTGGTTAAGTACAAAATATTCCCCGTTCACGGTTTATTTTTAGACGAGCCAAGTTCGAGGAGGACGGCGTGTTTACATCGCTGTACAGGAACAGAAGCTCCATGTTGGAGCCAGCAGGGTTGCTTATTAGTATTGATTGCATGACGGGGGTAACTGTACTCGTGCTCTGTGTGTGTGTGTGTGTGTGAGGAATTGATTGTTGGGGGTGGATTAGGACCATTGGCCTTGAGAATTACAGAGGATGTTCTCCCCCACCCCCACAATATGACACCAAACCAATCACGGGCTACATCATCTGCTTTCACCCAAGAACTAGGTCGCTCTCTCCATACATCCAAGTGCAAGAGGACAGGGGGGGGGGGGGGAGAGAGAGACATCACCGCTGTCTAGTAGGACAATTTAAATAGCTTTGGTTTTCCTTTTGGCTGCAAAAAAAATCAAAGTATTATACTCTCTCTGAGCTGTATTTTCTCACGGAACTGACTCCCATTTGCTTGCATTCTTTACACCATGCAACAAAACATGCAACTGGATCGGATGCTTTGTGCAACAGTGGCCTTCTTCATTGCAGCCTAATCTTTTAGCTTCACTAATCTAAAATGTCAGTGTGTGGAGGCTGTGAGTACATAGTGTGTGTGTGTGTGTGTGTCTCCAACAGGGAAGTAGCAAATTCTTTTACTTTTGCACCTGACATGGAGGTGACAGCAGCTCTTCACACAGTTAGCCACGGTGGCTAAAGCTAGCAGCCCCCCCCCCCTCCTTCTGAAATCTGAAAATTAAAACTTAAGTCACACAAAGCAAAGGGCGCGTGAGACGTACCCCATTTCAGCGGGATGTTTTGGTGGCTTCAGAGGAGTGGAAGCTGATCCTCTCGGAGGGGGGGGTGAGCGGGGCTGGAGGGGCTAGCTTCGGGCTCCTGGTCTCCCCCCGCTCTCTCTCTCCCTCTTTCTCTCTCCCCCTCTCTCTCTCTCTCTCCCCCCCCGGGGGTCCCGCTACAGCCGCTCCGGTGGTTGTGGCTTCACGGCCGGCGGAGCCACGGCGTCGTTCTCAGTGCGGACATCGGGTCCTCGGCTCGGCGGCTGTCTTCGTGTTTGTCGTCGTCGTCGGTTGCCGTTGACGTTATGCCCTCGGGAGCATTCTTTCGGTTTGGCGGCTTCACCCGAGCAGACGTGTCTGTGCATGCACGGTGAAGGGGGAGGAGGAGGGGGAGGAGGAGGAGGAGGATGAGGAGAAGCTAACCGCTAGCTTCAGCCGTTAGCTTGAGCAAAACTCCCCACAAACGAGGATTAACGGCGCGGCGGAGACGTTGGCGGGAAGAGGGTGCTGTGATTTATGGCCGCCAGAGAGCCGCTTAACACACAAAAAAAACGTCCATGGAGGAGGGAGAAAGAAAGAAAGGAAAAAAGCCGACCGTTGACGTTAGTTTGTGCCCAGCCGCCGTGGAGCTTAAAATAAGGAACGTTACTCTGGTTCGTAACGTTAAAACCGAGAAATCGGTACAAACCGGTACGTGTAAAAGGTGATTATCCTCGGCCGAAAAAAAAAAAATTACACCGTACCCCGACTGTTCGATAATCCCGCCTTCAGCCGCTGGCTCGTCCTCGCGGTCCGCTGTGCCATTAAAGATTAAATTCCCTCGAACCGAGTTTGGCACCGGAGAGTTCGCGTCTCGGCGACGGGCGGACGTCTTCTTCCTCCGGGAGAGACGGCGTCTTCATCTCCGCTGGCTCCGCGGAGAAGACGGAGGCCACTCGGCGGCGCTCGCTCCGGGGTCCGGCATCCCCATCCCCATCCCCTCCCGGGAACCAGCTCCGCTGCGCCGGCGTAGAATCGTCAGCGGAGACGTAGAATCCTTCAGGGAAGAACGTGTGTGTTTTAATGTACCGTCTTATTATTCGAGCCGAGCGTTAAACTAGGATTTAATGTGTGATCCCCGACGCTCCGTCGGCCGGTTCATCCTCTCGCCATCCGCCCCGTCTGCTCTCCGTCGGCCCGCATGATCTCCTTCATTCAAAACGTCCTCCGCCGCTGCTCCGCAGGGGGGGGGGGGGGGGGGGGGAGCATTAAAAAGCAACGACGTTATTACGTCATCGCCGGGAAATAAAACATCCGGCGTGTGATTCAAAAAGCTGCACCTCATTTGGCGCAGTCATCAAACAACCGCCTCAAAGTGTCCCTTTGAGCCAAAAGTAAAGTTGTATAAAGTTAAACACATCACGTCCTGCCATGCATTAAAAAAAATGAGATATCAGTGAGAAAAACCACCCATCCCAACATCCCAGAGATGAACACGATAAATAACAATACACAAAACAATACATTTATATTTACAACAAAGTGAGACTGCACACAAACACACCTGATCTGTTGTTTGACATCTTGTGGAGAGCTGTTGCAAGGAGCTGCATAGAAGACCACAGAGCCATTACGTTCTCCAATTTGAATGGGATTTGAAGACATTTTACGGCACCGATTTATTGATTGATTGGGTAATCAAACCACTCGTTGGTGATACACGTCCTTAACGTTGCTCTGGCGATTGAAGCTGTCAGAGTGACAGTCAGCAGGTGACAATAGGTGCTGTGATAACTGAATGATGCTTCTTGAATGTAATATTACCTGAGCTGAATGTGCTCAAACACTGTTCGAAGAAGTTCACGTTTCATACCAGTACATATTTTAACCTTTTTGAAAGTGTGCCAGAACCTTTAATACGAGGACAACTTTTACCCGGATACGACCTGTTGACTTTAAGTAAAACCCTCCCCGACTCCTCCAGTCTTTCCTTTTCTCGTCTCGCTGGAAGACGGACGCAAACAGGTGCCAGATTGACATTTCCGTTGTGTGGTGTCACAGAAAGCGGATTTTTAAGTACAAATGGCTGAAGGTTAAAAACTGCACATTAGCCCATACATGTGTATTATTAGGTCAACTGTGTTCTAAATGTATATGTATATTTGTCTACTCCCTTTTCCTCACTCTCCCTTAAATTTAATTGATTTGATCCCTTAAAACCACAAAACAACAAGACACCGATCTGCGTATGACAGACTTAAGAGACACACTGATATTTGATACAGACCACCAGCAGAACATATTTAGACTTGGCTAAAAAAAAAAAAAAAAGAAGTACATGCTGATGCATTTTTGTACAGTTCTGATTGACCCCAAGCAACAACTAATTGACCCCGATTAACCTGTTTATTGTACATGTCAAAGGAAAGAGCTCAGCCAGAGCCAACAGATGACAAATTAGCCTCCCTTGCATGCTGCAAATGCTTCAGATGAAACACTGGAGGAGCGGGTTTCTATTTCAAGATTACGCTGAGCACGAAGACTCAGCTGGAAGACGCCGGGCTCCAAATGGGATCGACAGAGCGGCGCTGCGTCGTGGCGAGAAGGACTGAAAGCGGGTTCATCGAGGCAGCATAACGATGGACACCCCGGCAGAAGATGTGTCGCGGGTGGATGTGGACGCCGAGATGAGGGCGATGACGCCAGAAGAAATCGCTGTAAAAGACCTCGAGGCCGGCGACGAAGTGGAGACCCTCAGAAACAGGTAGAGACCAGCACCCCCTTCGTGGATTGGAAGTGGTTTCTATTTTAGAGGCAACTTTATGTTACTTTTGGAGGTTTTGTTGAATCAGTCAGCAAAATCAAATGCAGTACAACAGAATCTCCAAAATGGTCACAAGTCAACATCCAAAATAGAATCAGAAAAGTGGAGGATTTATTGCATCAGCTTTAGTTTGGGATCCCAACTACCATAATAATAATAAGAGCATCCTCAATTCAGTTGAATTCACACAGTCAATATCACAAATATGCTTCAGGGGGCTTTATGACTTGACATACTGCAAGGTTATTAAAATAAAGAATAATTAAAGCTACTTTCTAATCTATTTGACTGAAAAAGTGTCTTATCTCACGTTGTTTCCTGCCTTCAGCTTACGCGAGGCCGTCCACGACGACAACGTCCGACCCAAGATGCAATGCCTGATGATGGACTCCTCCTTCTCCATGGTCACAATGCAAGGCGAGGACAGCGGGATCGCGTGGGAGACGACCCCCAGCCGCTGCGCCACGCCGTGGGGGTCCGAGCCCGGAACCCACGGCGCGGACCCCGGCTGCGCCGCACCGGGGTCGGCGCCGGCGGGGAAGATCATCTTCATCATGGACGAGGAGCTACTTTCGAGACGGAAGAAAAGCAAAGAGAGAGCCGACCGGAAGAGCAAAGCAGCGGGACGGATAGAGGTCCTCGGGGAAAGCTCCGAGAACGTCTCGGGAAGGCCGGAGTTAGTCGAGGTCTCGCGGCCGAATGTGAAGCCTGAGGACGGAGACGAGGAGGAGGCCCCCGATCCCCTGGTGGACAAAGAGCAGCGGCTCTTCAGCCTGGTCTCCGAGGGCTCTGAAATCCTCAACATCGTCGTTCCCCCCAAACTGGCAACCGTGGACGAAGAGGAGAGCAAAGAAATGGTGGACAACCTTTCTTATCTGGAGGAGAGCGTCGTTCGCAAAGGCGTCGAGGAGGGTGGCGACAGCGATCCGGGGTTCGCGGGGTCCGGTGCGGCGAGAGGGGATCCGGCCGCGGCCTCCTCTTCCTCCGCGGGCACGAACGTGACGGACCCACCGGGCGCTCCGGTGACCAGGCCCAGGGGCGCCGCCGGCAACGTGGACTACTTCGAGGCGTTTGCCCTGATTGACGCAGAGGCTCCAGGGAGTCCCGCTGTGGCCGGCGCGCGGGCGGCGCTGGGAGCGGGGGTCGCCCCCGAGACCCGGGACGCCTTGAGTCCTTCACGACCCGAAGGAGACAACGCCGCCCCAACAGCAACAACAGCAACTGTGGATGACGACATGTCGGACACAGTGAGTCTGGCGGAAATCACCAGCGAGCTTCTGGACGAGGTCTTCTACGGCGGTACGGGCAGCTTCTCCATGAAACCTGTGGACAAAGACGACGGACGCGGCGCGCCTTCAAGGTTCCCCTCGAAACCCAGCGGCTCCACTTTGTTCGGAAGCCAAGAGGACGTACTGACTCCGATATTCCTGCCGGACGGACCTCCCAAGATCATCGATCAGATTTTGCTGGAGGAGCCCAAAGCCATGCCTTTCCTCTACACCGACCTGTACGAGGAGGCGGTCGGCAGTCGCAAGAAAGAAGAGGACACGGAAAGCATGACGTCGGAGAAGTCCTTCCACAGCCGGCATTCAGACCGGGAAGCCCGGGGATATTTAGAGAAATACGTCCTCATGGACGACACTCCTGTGCCGGTAGCGGAGCCGTCTGACCAGGACGAATCTCCGGAGGAAGGTCCTCGGGTACTGGCCCAAGATTTGTACGACTTTGGCGATTTGCTCTCCGCGCCTGAAGAGGGTGAGATGCCAGATTCCGAGGAGGAAATCACAGACTTCTTCAGGTCCAGTGCCAACGCGTCTCCGTTGGACGTCGAGCCTTTCCCTCGATCTCTCGAAGAGGACGAACCCGAAAAAACTGCAAACTTGAAAAAAGGCGCCTCCGTCGCGTTGGAAAACGTGGCTAAAATCCCGGTGGATCAGCTCGGCGTCTCAAGCTTTGAGTTTCTCCGGGAGGAACCCGACTGGGGGGGCGCAGATGAACACCATGCGGCTACGTACGAAAAAGCGGTCGGCACAGTTCGGGAAGTGCAGGAGCCAGATTTGGAAACGCCGAAGCCAGTCGCGCCTGCGAGGAGAAAGGTCACGCCCTCTCCCAAGGCGTGTCTGGACCTCACACCTTTGACCCCCGTCGACGTCATCCCGCCGGAAGAGGCTGGTGGAAAGGAGCACAGGGTGGAGGAGAAAGAGACGGCGTCGCCGGCAGAGGCCGCCAACGAGGGGGACGAAGAGGAAGCGATGCGGGACATCGCCAACGTCGCTCTGCTTCAAAGCGCACTGGACGCGATGGAGACCCCGCAAAGCGAAGGCGTCCGGGACCCGAACCCGGCCGCAGATCAGGAGAGGGACTCTGGAACTTTAGAGGGAATGGGGGTGAATGAGAGGGAAGAGGCTCCGAGACAAACTGAACCGGAAAGAGTAGATGTTAAGTCGACGGAATTGGTTCATCCGGAGAAACGAGGCGGAGGTTCAGCGGAGCCAGCTAAAGACAAAGGACAGTGCGTAATACTTTAGGTGAGATTTAGACCGGTTTAATCTCAGTGGCCTTTCTGATCAGGTCATCATTCGAGTTATTTAATATCCCAGTTTCCTACAATTCAGTGAGGGAAAATTCTTTACACTTTAACACGATCTGAAGAGGGCCAAATGGGTCATTTTTAGTTTACCACTTTGCACCTGGCTGTTCTCACCATCTCAGTGATCAAATATCGAGAAGAGGTGGATAATTTCTTTTTTGGGGTTGTTAATCCAGTCTTTGCGGTTTGAAGGACTGGCGCATGAATCCAAGCGTGTTTGAAGGGAAAAGTTTGGGAGTGTGAATAAAAAAGTGTGTGTGTGTTGGTGTGTCATTCGTGCGTATCTTCAGCTATTAATAAGTCTCCCTGTCTGTTAACCTGACACCTCGTCTCAACCAGGAGTCTATTAACTCTCTTGTAAACAGTTACGAAATACCAACAAAACACGTGCGATACGTGCAAACATGTGCATATTTCTAAACTACAACTATGGAACCCATAGGAGCTCAGCAGTGGTCCATGAAATGCTTGCTGACCTTGAATAGGAAACTCCCAGATATCAATAAAGTAATGTGCAATAAATTAGATATAAACTGAAGCAAATGTGCGGTACAAGATTATTATCTATGTTTCGTAAGATCGACGGCCGTAATAAAAGGCTTTGAGGAGATTTTATCATCAGTTTAAATACGCTCTGGTGAAATCCAGTGTTACATATTATTTTATTTTAAAGTCACCTTTTTTTTAACCTCCACGTCGACAGGCGGCAGCTGTGAGTTGATAGTTTACCATTAGTGGCATAGAGTTACAGTAGATAGAAAGGAAATGCTTATTCACATGGAGACTGTTATAAACATATTATATTTCCACAACAAAATGAAATGTTTTTTGTTTAATACAGGTGTCAGCAATTGAATAGTTTAAAGGTACATTTGACAACTTCCAGATTTTTGTTTTTTTTATTGCGTGCCCGATTTGAAAGCCAACTGACATTTATGGCTAGCAAGCTAGCACAGCCAACACAACGTCAACGTATCTGAATGAATGTAGCATTAGCTGCTACTTTAGCGTTGCTAATTTACGTTACGTTGGTGGTGACTAGAGGAACCCTACAGCGGATACAAGTTAGACAAACGAGTCACACGAAGCCCCTCAAGCCTTGTTGGGAAAATGTATTTTTATTTATATAACTAGCAGTGTTTCTAGTTGGTGTATTTCTATGCTACACGTCCTTCCTCGGCGCCGTGTTTTGAGTTGGACCTGTTAGCATTTTGCTAACTCCGCAATGGACCATGTCTCCGGCTTTTGCCCGTCGATCTCTTCCGAAGAAAACGGAGAAGCCAACGGGGACAACTCGTCGGCGGACGACGAACTCGTGGACGCGTTCGGCGACCTGGCTGCCCTCCCGGTCGAGGTCGGCGAGAGAAGACCGACTTGTTTACGGTGCCGGTGAGCGGAATTCAAGTAAAGCTAATGCTAGCTAGCTAACAAGTCAGTGTGATTGGACCAGGAATGGCAGGGAAGAAACCCTTCTACCGCTTTCCTCTCCTCCTTCTCCTCCTCCTCGAGTAACTGGCATGCTTTAATGAGGGAATAGATTTAATGTCGCTACGCGAAAGCCCGAGATCATCTGCAGGCTGAGAGGTAACGGGGCAAATCACACCTTCACGTCTTCAACTTTCCTCCCATGTAGTCGCCCTCAGAAGGTGTGTCTCTGTCCTTTTCTACCAACACAACCCCTGGACGTCTCCACGTGTCTGTACGTGGTGCAGCATCCCGCAGAGGTGAGTTGTCACATGTCACAGGTGACACATGACACAGAGTGTTTTTAGGATGGCTTTGGCCCGGTCAGATTTAAGTCAAAAAGCAGGTCATCTGGAATTATTGTTCCTGTTGGCACAGAGATCCCATACCTTTAATAACTCAGATTATGCTCGCACCCTTCCCCTATATAATATAAAATAAGAGGCATAATAAAAGAAACAAGATCAAATATTTATAATAAGCAGAATGAAGAATCCACATTATTATTATTCCATCGTTAGATGTATGGGAGGCAATATGCGGCCGCGATATATAAACATTTGAATATTTAATAATAACTGCATTCACAAGAAGGTTTATTTTGTGTTTGATTTTGAAGACCACACCAGCCCAAAGTAAAAGGCAAACATCTTCACCAGAACCTCATGATTGCCGCCATTCTAACCCTCCGCTGTGCTTTCAGGAGAGCCGGGTTCTCCGCACGGTGCCGCTGCTCGCTGCTTGTCTGCCACCCGGAAAATGCAACGTCATCGTGGGCAGGAGATTCAATGAGGAAAAGTAAGCTGTGTTTCTCCCTCTGATTTCACACCACCACTGTCACAGATCTCTCTGATATGTTTGTTTTTTTTTGTCCCGCAGGCACCCGGAGCTGGCAGCGGTGTGTCGGGACAGCAGGACGCTGATCCTGTACCCGGGTCCCTTGTCCCAGAACCTGGAGGAGTTGGTGCAGTACCAGGAAGTGGGAACGGCCAAGAACAATGTGATCATCATAGACGGCACCTGGAGTCAGGCCAAAAACATGTTCCTCAAAAACAGCCTGTTCCACCTGCCCAAACAGGTGTGTGTAACCGTGATGTCACTTTAAAGAGGATGCGGTTACCGAACCTCCGGTATCAAAACCACAGTATTATTACTTTTAATCTTTAAAATGCCTATAATATGTCAGCAAAGAGAGAAGGCCACGCGTGCCCTGCTAATCACCTGTGCTTCTGTTCCTCAGGTGCAGCTAAACCGGAATCTTTCCAGTCAGTACGTGATCCGCACACAGCCCTCCAACATCTGCCTGTCCACGCTGGAGTGCGCCGCCGTGGCTTTATCCATCCTGGAGCACAACGACAACATCCAGGAGGTGACGTGGGGAATACTTAAATAATAATTTTTAAAAACTGTTAACACAACCCTGACGTATTTGCATCACCAGGTTGTTAGGAGCAACGTAAGCATTCATTTGATGTGTCCACCTGATGAATGTAAATCCAATATTCACTCATTTTCACTCTGTTTTGGTCTCCATCAACTCCTCAGAATAGTATCTAGCTTTAAAGCAGCTAAATGCGCTACTGTGTTCAGCTAATTGAAAACTTTGAAAGCGTCTGCCACTGTCTGGACGTCTGATGTAAGCAGATTGAACCTAAACAGTAACGTAAAAGTTGAAAAGCCAAATATGTATTATTTTTCCTGATTTCACTGTCTCAGACAAAGGTCGATGCGTAAACAATGAATGTGTTTGTTCCCCTCTGCGTGTCCAGGTCCTGCTGAGGCCCCTGAAAGCCCTGTGCTCCTTCCAGCTGCAGCACGGCGCCCAGGTCCACCACAGCAAGGAGCACCTGCTGAAGAACGGCATGTACGACAAGCCCATGCCCAAGAACAAGCGCAAGATCAAGAGGATGGAGAAGCTGGTCACCGACCACAACGTCTGCCCGAGATGAGGCAGCGAGGGGGGGGGGTCATCTGAGCAGGACTGTATCATCAGGGCACTCCGAAAACCACTGGAACCTTTTTTTTGGGGGGGGGGGGGATTGTTTTTTAGATAATTGCTGGTAAATTTAATTTATGTATTTGTCCTTCATTAAGTAAATGATTTAAGGACGTATTTAAGTTGTTTTTAATGTCATGGTGTGACAATAAATGAGTTTCTGTTGTTTTACAAACAAAAACAATCTTCATTGGGTTTTATCAACGCTGTGGTGGTTCTGGTTGGATTGACTTTACACATCTCCAACGCGTCACATCATTCAGATGTGTAAGAAAATAAAAAATGATTCAATAAACTAGCACACAAAAACATTACAGCAGGAGAGAAAGGGAGAATTGAGATTTGTATCCTACAGTCTATTTCCAATAAATCATCATTTGTGATGTTTTTAAGATATTTTACATCAATATTATACAAGAATTAGAGTAAATCTGGCTGGAAATAGTCGTGTATAGTATAATTATACACTTAAGTAGACATGTTCAAATCTATTTATTCAAGGTCTCGGTCTCAAATTTTGCCTTTTGGGAATGCTGCAAAAATAAATGTAACAACTTGAACGTATTAATTGTAAACCAGGCGGGTAAAGTGTGTTTTATATGTTGATTCATGGGGTTTGCCCAATGCGCTTAGGGACAATTTTCCACTTGTGTGATTGTGGATAAAAGTATAGATGTCCCCAAGTTACCTCACGTAAAGACAAATTAAAGGTTTTTTTTGGAAGAAGTCCTCAAAGTGAGCAACATCTTTACTGTTTATCCACAAATTCTGATAAATCTAATACTTTTGTATGAGCTACATATATACAGCTGTAGAAATGCATGGTATTTGGCATCTGTTTAAAAGCATTTCAGGGGTGAAGGGAAGTAACGACAGTACCATGTATATTTATCTATCTCTTATATTTTTAAGATGAAATGGTATTATGACACATGGCCCGGAGTTAAATAAAATAACAATAATAATACGAAGACACTTTATGGTAAACAGAAAAATACCTTTTTGGGGGTAAATACATGGGGAGAAACGGCAGCATTTTGTGACATGCCTTGATGTTGCCTTTGGCTGAAATCACGCGCATGCGCGTTTCGCCTCGGCTGCCGCCGCTCCGCCATCTTTCTCGGCTGCCCCATTGTTCACTCAGCGGCGGTTAGGCGGCTCATACTGCGCAATAAAATAACTTGACGGCGTTACAGGCCAGCTGCCCGCGACAGTCGTCTTTCTCTCAGGGTTGCGACTTGTTCTCGGTCAGCAAGTTAAACAGAATGGACGATGACCAGCCCAAAACCCTGTAAGTGTGTGTGTGCGTCTGCGTAACCGCTAGCTAACCGCTCCTAGCCGTTACGTAGCTAAGCTAGCGCTCAGAGATGCAGCCTATTATCCGCCGATCTGTGGACATTTAACCGAATTATAAACAACGATTGTTATTGGGTATTTTAACCTGATCGTGTCGACGGTACCCGGACGCATCGTAATGGTCTAAACGTCTGCTGGATTCGCCTCACTCGGCAACGCTAGCCGACGTTGACTAACGTTAATTCCAAAAATAGCTCAAATTAAGGCGTCGGCCGAGGGAAAATCTTAATTTAAATTGAAATAATAATTGCGGCACGATGCGATTCACGTGTGCCGAAACGAAGGCCGACTCGCACGGATTAGCCACGTGTGAAGGACGGCCGTGGGCTGCTGGTCCTTCTGACGATGAGCAGGAGAACACTGAAGTGTCTTGTTTTTCGTGCGCCGTCACCTCCATTACGTCGTGGAACCGTCCACGCGCAGGCCTGCGATCGAACCATGTGGACCGGTGCTGTTGGTACCAGCGCGTTCATGATGATGATGATGATGATGATGATGTTCTCAAATGGTTATTTCATTTTTCACCCGGGGAAGAGGATCTTGTATTCAAAGACAGCAGTGCTGTATGTGTTAACGGGGTTAGCGATCCCTAGTTGCACTGTTTTTATTGTTGTTAGTATCAAATACAGACTAAGTTGAATCATTTTTCATAAACAGTCCTGATGTTGGATTGTCTGGAGATGCTTCATTGTCTTGAATGCTAAAGCTGGATTGAAAATCTGATAACTGCCAGGTTTTTAATTGTTTGTGAGCCTTTGGTTTTGGTTTATTAAGACATACATCTGGGTTAAAAATGTCTTGACCTTGAAAAAGTTAGAAAAGTTCAACAGCATTGTTATTGGGGAAGCTATTTATTTGAAGAGTAACAGCTCTGCCCGGTTTAGGGTTCACATCACGTGTAGGATACCTGTGTTACATCTACACATCCATCTTCTGTCCAATGCAGGTACGTGGGGAATCTGTCCCGGGACGTGACAGAGGCCCTCATCCTGGAGTTGTTTGGCCAGATTGGACCCTGCAAGAGCTGTAAAATGATAGTAGATGTGAGTTGTCTCTCTCTCTCTCTCTCCCCCCCCCCCCCCCTTCCAGAGTCTTCCCTAACCTTTATCCTGCACGGTTCAACATTGCCTCGCCTCTTACCACTTGAAACATAATTTTATTCATAAGCATTTATTAACTAACAAAGGCCAAAGTGAATTGTTTGATCTTAAATTATATTAATCCTGCATTTCAGTTGTTAGATTAAATCCCGCCGTGCCCCCCCCCCCCAGTGCAAGGACCCAACGCTCATTGTTCAGACTTGTTCTGACCTCTCACTAATCCTAAACGATGATGTCGTCGTATTCACTAACACTTGCATGAAAGCCACAGAGGCCGTCCAATCCAACGTAATCTGCCGCATACGAACACGCGCGCGTGTATTAAGGGAGGAATTTACTGAACCTTTAGAGTTTGATCTTTGCGTTTGTTTGCCCTCTCCAGACGGCGGGTCATGATCCGTACTGCTTTGTGGAGTTCTATGAGTATAGACACGCCACGGCCACAATCGCGGCCATGAACGGTCGGAAAATACTGGGTAAGGTAAGCTATCATATCTCCTGGGTGAGTCGACTGAGGCGCGGCTGGGTGGGCGAGGTTGAAATGAAGCAACTGGAGAGAAAAAAAAAATGATGTATCTTTTTTAGATTTTAATCTCACTTTCTTGTTTCTGCTCCTCCTCACTTTGTTTGTTTTAATTTCGCCATTATTTCCTCTGAGCACAATCTGAGACGGCTGCTGTGGGAACAGCCGACCGAGTTTCTCTGCTTTTACCCCTGACAAACGTAACGTCCTCAGACTCGACGATGGGAGATTTTTATGTTTTAATGGTTTCCCGGTTGCTCGTCCTTGTGGTATTAACACAAATCTGTAGATACCTCCATAAAGTAATTGGATTCAATATTCATAAGCCTGTGAGTTTTAAATAAAACTACCGGAGTATTATTCATTTTCCCCTTTTCCGTCATCTCCCTCATAGAAACCAGCTACACGACTCTTTACAAAATTCAGACTGACGTTTAACTGCGACTTTCTTCATTTCTGAGCAGCATGTCTCAAGTGATGCTTTTTACACATTCATCTTTTAAATAAACTTTTGACCAATTTCCCCACGAAATCCTTTACTAAATCTCAAAGGCAGGATCTTTAGCAGATTATAGCATTATGTAACATGACAATAATACCCATTAAACGGGTGACGAACATTGTGCGTTAACACAGCTGCAAGCAACGTGCTGTTTGAAATCCTTCCTGTCCCATAATGCATCGCTGTGTCTGTTTTAGTCAGCGTGAGTTTTCCATGGTGTTGATTGATTGATTGATTGATCGTGGCCCTGCTGCGTAACCGTGCTACATGTCTTTGATCTACTTGAATTGATGCTCTTCTGTCCCCTCACGTCTTCACTGCTATGTGTTCTTTTTGCAAAGTTATTTCCACGTAGAATCCACGTAAGAGCAACTTCAAGAGAAATACATTCAGTTGAAAATATTTTATTCTCAACAGGTATTGAAGGACCATTTGAGGAGTATAACAAGTTCGTAAAAATCACTTGTTTGTAAGTCCCTTGTTATTTGGACCTTACTTCCTACAGTTTTGCTCCAAATTTTGACTTGACTGAGACTGAAATGTTCCTGATTATGAAGGTGAAATCTTGATATCCCTTTTTTTTTTATTCTCCACTGTTTGAACTTTAATAACTAATGCAGAGGTATGTAAAATGAGATGATAGCAATGGATGAATACATTTGTAGTGGTGGTGTAAGAACCCACGTATGGCCTGCAGAGACCACCTTATGAAAAGCAATTCTCAATCGCAAGATATAAAAGTAAAACTGGTGTGTGACCAAAACCTCAAATCAAAGAGAAAGCACCTTCCTCCCGTCGACGAGCCCACGTCACTTCTCACCTCTTCCTCCCGCTCTCCACTGTCTGTCCTGCAGGAGGTCAAGGTCAACTGGGCCACGACGCCAACCAGCCAAAAGAAAGACACAAGTAGTAAGTCCTCCAGCCGGGTCACATGGGTGCTTCTCCGGTGTCAGCTCACACATCAATGTTAACACACTGATTTTGTGTATCCGTGTTGTGTATCTTTGTTTTTTTTTAGGTCACTTCCACGTCTTTGTTGGAGATTTAAGTCCTGAAATCACCACAGATGACATAAAAGCAGCATTTGCTCCGTTTGGGAAAATATCGTAAGTCTGTTCTGAAGATCATTTCTGTAATGTATTATATTCTACATTTTCAATTTAGGCTGCATCATCAGCATACTTTCAATCCCGTCATAGAACTTTCTCTATCGATATTTAATTGTGTGTCATAATGGAGGAACTTGTCTCCCACGGCAACAGTGAGCCTCATTGATGTGTTTTTAATGGCGCCGTGTGGCTCAGCGCATCACGCTTTACTTGTTACTAGATACGTTGTTGCTTGTGGTCTTTTCATGAGATTCGTTAACAAAAAGAGAAACATAGAACACGGCTGCAGCTTTAAATGCCCCTCAGTCGACGATGAATGAATGAGTGAATGAATCCGTCTTTGTCTGGCGCTCTGTTGACGATGTCGTGCATCCATTTAGCACCACAAGCTGAATTTTGGTGACCGAGTGTGTGTGTTTTCCCCGTAGGGATTGTCGAGTGGTGAAAGACATGGCCACAGGTAAATCTAAAGGCTATGGCTTTGTCTCCTTCTTCAACAAATGGGTAAGTGAGCCGCTGACGCCCATGTGTTAGAGGACTGAGCAAACATTAGCGGGTTCCCATTGTCGGCGTAGCCGAAGCTCGGGGGTGACCACGTGCAGGCGTTCGCCGACTGAGGAGTTGTTTTTCTTTGTCTCCCCCCCCCCATACACACACACACACACACACACTATCAGGATGCTGAGAACGCCATACAGCAGATGGGAGGGCAGTGGTTGGGCGGGAGGCAGATCAGAACCAACTGGGCCACGAGGAAGCCGGCGCCTAAGACTACGAACGAGAGTAAGTTCCCTGTGAATTAAAGCGGAGGAATAATAGTCACACACAACATGATCGTTTTTTATGTTAAAACCAAAAGAATTGCGTTTCATTTTTAACCCATCAGAGGCACACAGTTGTATTGAATAGAAACCGTGGTCTTATCTCTCCGTTAAGCACCCAACACTAAGCAGCTATCCTTCGACGAGGTGGTCAACCAGTCCAGCCCCAGCAACTGCACCGTCTACTGCGGGGGGGTCACCACCGGCCTCACGGGTGAGTGGGTCAGCGGGGTTCAGGCCGCCGGGCTTCAAAGCGCTTCTTTTAACACGGGTTATTTTAACGTTTTCTTTTTCTTTTTGTTTTTTAGAGCAAATCATGAGGCAGACCTTCTCACCTTTTGGCCAAATAATGGAAATCCGTGTTTTCCCGGACAAAGGCTACTCGTTTGTGAGGTGAGGCGACCTTCCGATTGACCCGGTCACATGGGAACTACAGGCGCACCGATTGGCCGATTCTCTCTCCAGACTGACTCAGCAAATCCCATTTATTCATTGACTTTGTTGTCCTCGATAGTGGATGTTTGCATTAAACAAAATTGCAGTGTGCACCAGTTAAAAGGTTAAAGTCCTGCTCTCGTGCGCATGCAGGTTCAACTCCCACGAAGCGGCAGCTCACGCCATCGTGTCGGTCAACGGCACGTCCATCGAGGGCTACGTGGTCAAGTGTTACTGGGGCAAAGAAACCACCGACATGGTCAGCCCCATCCAGCAGGTACAGATGCCACAGGTGTGTACCAACCCCGCGCGTGTTGCATCAAATGAAATTGCCCCCCCCCGCGCCCCCCCCCCCCCCCCCTCTTTAAAACGCCACCCTGAATCCCCAGCAGAGCGCGGTGAGCTTCGCGGCGGCGCAGCCCTACAGTCAGTGGGGTCAGTGGTACAGCAACACGGCCGCCCAGCAGATCGGGCAGTACGTGCCCAACGGGTGGCAGGTGCCGAGCTACGGCGTCTACGGGCAGACCTGGGATCAGCAGGGCTACAAGTGAGTACTTTGAATGCCGTCGATGGAGGGGGAGGGGGGGGGTTGTCCGTCTCGGGCGCTTTTTGCCGTCGGGCTGCTGTTGCCACGGCAACACTAAAAGGCGATGCCGAGCGGCAGCAGCTCTACTGGCCCTTTTTTATACACTGCATGTAGACACTTGTTAGTTATAATATGATAGAAGTATCTCAGAATGTTCTGGAGTACTTCCACAAATGTCCCTTTGTGGGCTGAAGTGATTTCTGGTGATGCTCATTTCTCGGTTGTCGCGATCACAAACCGGACCAAAGCAGCAATGAAACCTCAGAGACACGAGTTCACCGGCGGCTCGTTTCCGTTTGCCCTGAATGTCTCCGTCTTCCCTTCCAGTCATTTACACGCCGGGGCCGGATGGACAGGCGTGGGCGCCGTGAGCAACGGGGCCATGGTGGAGCCGGGCCAGGGGGTCAACGGGGCCGTGCTCACCAACACGGCCGGCATGAGCGCCGCCGGCTACCACACCCACTGATCAGAGGTCCCAGGAGGCCGCTCTGAAGCCTGCAAGGGCCAGGAGGGTGATGCTCTGCCGGGGGGGGGGGGGGGATGGGGGGGGGGGGGGGGGGGGTGCAGCATTAGATGCGCTCTCTGTCACCGCACAGTTATTCTGTTAGGAGCTGGTACCATTTTGTTTTTTTAGGATTCTTCTTTTTTTTTTTTTTTGTTATTTTAATAATCAAACTTTACCAGCCCATAACTTCACCCACTGCCCAAATCTGCAAGTGTAAAGAAAAGCTCCACCTGAGAACACGTAAACACAGTGAAAACAGCTTCCTGGGCCCATCGTTTTTGTAAAGCCTGCAGATAACCGGCCAAATGTAAATCAGACAGTGTGTAGGTATTTCTAGCACAGCCACATTTTAAGTTAAGAGAAACACCAACTAATTATAGTAAAACACCAGGTTTTTTTTTTTCTTTTCTTTTCTCAGAGCCAAAGAGCAAGGGCAGCATTTTCTACCGATGTTTAACAATCATTCGGGGAGGAGGCGGCGCTCGTTCATCTGTAGTCAGTCGGGTTTTAATTGTTTTCTTTTTCCTCAATTGGAACCTCTCACTTCTGGTCTGTCCACCTGTCACCGACGTGAACAACGAGTCCGAGGCCGTTCTCAGGGTGTCGTCCAAGTCCTTCTGTGAAGATAGAAGATCGCTGAGCAGGCGGAGAAGGCCGGTCCAAGTGGAGAGAAAAAAAAACACAAAACAATTGATAAAATTCAGCGCCTCTTCGCTTTAATCTCCCGGCACGAACTGAACAGACTGAAGAGAATCCTGTCTGGATAAGGTGTGCGTGTGCGTGTGCGTGTGCGTGTGTGTGTGTGCATGATCTGATGCTTTTACACACAAGAACAATGTCCAGTTCATCTTCCCCCTGAAACAGAAAGGACTACGCCATTTTTTTCTTCTTTTTTTTTTTTGCAACTGATATTTCTGTTCTTTGTTTTTGTTTTGAGCAACTTTAAAATGACGACATTGTATAAAAAGCTTTTGCCTTTTTTTTTTTTGTGTTTCATTTCGGGACTGTCTAAAAAAAAATGTTGCAGGGACACTGTCGAAATCATCCGACACGCGAAACCGTTTCATGTTTATTTATAAAAACACTGGGTGGCTGTCAACTGTCAACTTTATTTTTTAATTAGATTTTCAATATCTCAAATGAAATAATTGCAGGGATTACTGCCACTCTTATCTTACTTATTGGCAGGTAAATATTGCACAAATACTTAGGTGATCATTTCACAAAATTTGAAATCCTAGGTTTTTTTCTTTTTTTTTAATGTTTTTGCATTCCACATTCTTTTGTCTGTTTTTATGTATATAACCAAACAGTCTGTTGAATTGTATTGAATCTGTATAAAGACGACATGTTAATTAAGGAAGCGCGCTTGCTTCCTGTTGGCCCGGCTGACCCCGCGCCGCTCCGTGTGCGGCAGAGACGTCTTTTGACAAAAACAAAGCCAGCGTCGCAAGAGCCTCTCCAATTGATCCGCAACACGCCATTTAACTTATTCTGTCTTAAAACCAAGTCATTGTTTGTATAGAACAAGAAACCACCGATCCAAGTTTGATCACTGTGGCCACCATCATTTTTAATAAGGGGGGGGGGGATTCATTGTGTTGCCTTATCCTTGAGTTTCTTTTTTTTAGTTTAACCAAAAATCCTCCAGGAGTAGGCGGTGCCTAAGAATGTTTTGGTGAGGGAAGTTCAGGCGACGCTTCAGTGACATGGTTTGAGTTTTTGCTTTGTCCCCATTAAAACGCTGACGCTTCAAACAGTCACACTGTTTGCATCTTATCTTTAAAACCAGGGTTTGACCGAGCTTTATTTATTTTGTCTCGCATGTGTGGTAGACGAGCTGGTAACATAATTAGATTATTTTCATGTGCGATTAACACGGTAATTAATTTTCTAACTAATGGTATTGTCGATTTAATGTAATAAGTCTCAAGGGAGTTTATATTGTACTAGTCCAAAACCTTCATGAGTTGAACGGTAGATAACTTATATTATGCTTTAAAAATCAATCACTGACACTTAATAATTACATTTGCTGATTCGTCAGCTCAGCCTAAATATAAAACAATGCACATCTACAGTATATGTAAGGTTGCACAACACAATCTAGTCATGTACTGTACCTTCGTTTAAAAAAAGCTCCAATGATTTAGTTTTAAATTCATCTATTGTATATTATGGCAAATTATATTTGATTTTTTGAATTTTGGGGGAACAAATGCATCTAAAGACTTCAAGAGTAGTGAACAATTTCCCAGGCAATTGGTCAATCCATTTGACATAAGGTCATCGTACGTATATTTAAAATATTCATGAGCTATCTATTTGACATTTAGCTTACGGAAATGTTCACCTAACAGAGTAGATACAGGTGTCCAGCTGACTTTGGTGGTTTTTGCTGACAGTGATCGAGCTAACTTGCTAAAGCTAACCCTGTAATGTTTAGATGTGTCTAAACACACATTGGTAATAACTCGGATACCATCAGTAAGTTATCTATATTTTACGTATGTTTTCATGTTTTTAAATCGACCAGAAACTCATAAAAACGAGTCCAAACTCACCCACCCGCCCGTCAGTCTACATGAACTACACTTCCCATGAGGCCACGCTGCCGGAGAGGCCGCCCCCGTCTCTCCCCCCACGTGATGACCTCCGACCAATGAGCGGTGTCGTTACAGGCGCAATGCGGTTGTCGGGATGTAAGGAGGAATGGCGACGGTCGAGACGGTTTTGGAGGCTACGGTTGAGATGAATTTTGACCAAGAAGCCGAACTCAGGTATTTTTAAACATTGGTGGCTGAGTGAGATCGTGCGTGACGCGACTTCTGTGTTTACAGCGAGCTGGAGCCGCATTTCAACATTCACGCGATACACTATGGAGCATCTCAACGCATTTATTGGTGTCAAATCGTCTGCAAAACTTTAGAAAATACAAGTCATCTTAAATAAAGTTGACTTTTTGTATAAAAAGTAGATTCTTACTGCACATATTCTACCAACCAGTGCAAACTATTGGTAATGAAATTACGATTTACTATATTATTTAGTTCCAATCCGCAGACAATGTAGCACAATATGTGTGTATACACAGAAAATATATACAAAACATAAAATTATGTGATTTATTGCTTTCACCCATACAACATCGTTCAAAAGTCTGGAATACCCTCATCCTCCATTGATGGCTATTAAAAAAAAAACTAATTTAAATTTAAAAACCTTTGGCCCCCAAAAAAGAGTAAGTCAATGCTCCCACAGAAACACCTTCTCTCCCTTCTCCATCCAGGTGTGAATCCTGTCTCCTCCACCTCAGCTGTTAGTGACAGCAAAGACGCCCCCAAAATGGACGCGGAAGGGACGGCGTCCTCGCCACCCGGCGTCCTCTCGCCCTCCGCTCCCCAGACTTCCCCCGCGCCGGCCCACCTGGCGGCGAAGCAGAGGGACGGCAGAAAGACCTCATCCGCCGCCCCCGCCTTCCTCTCCAACCTGGGCAGGGCCACGCTGCGCGGGATCCGCAAGTGTCCGCAGTGTGGCGTCTACAACGGCACCCGGGGGCTCAGCTGCAAGAACAAGGCGTGCGGGATTTCCCTCAGAAACGCCTCCTCGGCGGCGGGCAGGAGCGGCAGGAAATGCGCCGTGGACGCGGTGAGAGTGATAATAGACAGCGAGGAAAGGATGGGGAAGGAGTGTGAAGGTGTAAGAAGGGGGAGAGGAGGAGGAGGAGGAGGAGATGGCGGAGGAGGCCCGAGCGGAGGAGTGCAGGTGTTCTCGGTGCGTCACAGAGGAAGAGGAGCCACGCCGACGCAGTTGGGCTTCGTGGAGCTCGTCCCCACGGACACCGCCATAGCGACGGGTGACGGCGCCACCCTGTTGACCCGGGTCAACCTGGGGCGCTGCTTTTTGCCCTCGTGCCGGCAGGGTCAAAGGTCGCATCGGGGCGAGGCGGAGTCGTCCGCGGCGCCCGCTTCGAAACAGCCGCCGGACAGCCTGTGCGCGCACATCAAGCAGGCGATAGAGTGCCGCGCCTTCTCCACGCCGTTGACCCTGAAGAGCTCCGTCCTGGACGGCCTGCAGGCCTCCATCCAAGCCAGGAAGGAGCTGTGGATGCTCGCCACGGAGTCTCCGGGCCCCCTGGTGCAGCGCGTGGCCAAGGGCACGCTGGTGGTGAAGTGCCACGTGGATTCCCAGCATCCTCTGGGGCTGCTGCATCTCACCGTCGGGGCGGGGGGGCTGCTCGAGGGTGCGAAGAGCGAGAGGAAGGGCAGAGAGCCGCAGCGCGGCGTCTTCCACTGCGCCTGCCAGGCCGGCGCCAGGAAGAGCAAAGCCGGGGCCGACGCGGCGCCCGACTCGCATCCGCCGCCTGGCGGGCCGGGCCCGTCGCAGCCCTGCCTGCACTTCTACGCCTGCGTGTGCGCCTTCGCAAGCGACGAGAAACTGGCGTCAGAGTTCGCCGCCTTCATCAAGTACACGCCGAATGGTAAAGTGGGCCGGATGTTCGTTTAGACTCGAGTCAGATGAGAGTTTCCTCTCAGCAGTTTACCCAGAACCACTTGTTCTCTTTACACTTTTGTTTTTTCTATTTGCATTGAAACCCCTGAATCTATACGGTCCTGCAATCAATCCAAGCATCATCAAGGTCATAAAGTTGAGTTCAGAGAGGTGCTGCCTTCATTCAAAGCTGCTCTCATTGATATAAATCACATGAGGAAAACAAACCGTTTAACACAATGCAACAACAACTATCAGCACCTCTTAAACCTTCATGGAGCAAGGAAGTTATACGTAATAAAATGGAAATGGAATGTAAGGCATCAATAACACCCTTATAAATGAATATGAAAAGGAAAAATGAGGGTCATTACATGTGAAGTTTTGATTTATGGAGTTCAGAGCTTTGCAGCTGGCATTGCTGACCACAGCTAAGCTAAGCTAAGCTAATTGTCTTGTTGGCTCAGCTCCCTTCAAATGTTCATACTTCCCAAAGTGTCACACTATTCCTTCTGAGTGAGTGAGTGAGTGTCATTTCTTTTAACGGGAGCTCTTGTTAAAAGCGTGTCTTCCTACGTTTGTCTTTTCTCAGGTGTGCCGCACGACGCTGCGGGCGGAGCAGCTGGTCCCAGTGAGCAGCCTCGGCATCACGCCGACCCGACCAGCCCCCTCCTGAAGACCAAGAAGCTGCGCCTGGACGAATCTCTCTCTGGTGGTTTCACCGTAACTACCCGTGACCACGTCCCAACCTTCCTCCGTCCTTCCTTCTCGTCCCCCGTTTTTGTCCGGCTGTATTCACTACGCGTGTAGCGTAGCGGCCCTCGGTGCCCCCCTGTGGTCCCGTTAAGAGAGGCCCCGCCCCTCCGGTGCCGGTGGGCTGGAGGCTCCAGGTTCCGCCCGTCCGCCCTCCTTTCGCTGCCCTTTTCTCTTTCTCATCCATCTCTCCGGCGCCTAAATCTGTGCGTCAAAGAGCCTCACATCGTCTTAGACATCTGTCTCTATCTTTATCATAACCCCCCCCCCCCACTCCCCCCTCATCTAATCCCGCAGCGCTAATCCCATAGAACAGGGTCGCACTACTGTGGGCATATTTTTTAACATTTAATTTGAAAGCATTTGCAACAACTTGACAGACTTGAAAGAGTAAAACATCCGACTGGTGGTCCATCAGGAAGCTTAAAGAAGATGGAGTGTTGGTTGTGGTGTTTATAGTGCGTGTGTGTGTGTGTGTGTGTGTGTGTGCGCGTGTGTGTGTGTGTCAGGGAGTGCGCCGGTCGTGGATGAGCGGGCGGTGACGTTGGGCTTCCACCAGTGGCTGGCCGGCGTCACGGAGAGGATCCACCAGACGATGCACTACCAGTTCGACGGTAAAGACGACGACCGAACGGCCTTCTGGTTCATGGTTGAAGAATTGGGTCAATATTTTGGGGGGAATTCTCCACATTCTTCTTGCAGAGAGACTTCCTGCTTGACGTTTTTAAATCAGTAGTAACCCATCAATAGTAAGATATTCTGGGTGGAAGGTCCTTTTTATTATTTATTTTTAAAACACTTGTAACTGCCACTCATCAAAGTTTTATCATCAATAATATTTTAAATCTGGAGAAATACTTCCGTAGAGCTGTTGCATTCGGACCGGTCTTTATGCTAAGCTACGCTAACCAGGGTTTGTTGCCTGAAAAGGTACCATACAGACATAAGGGCGAATGAGGGAGTGAAATAAACCGTATCAAACGTTGATAAGAAGCACTGTCAGGTGACCTCAGGCCAGCTGATCTTTGCAGGCCGACCGGCTTCAGCCGCCGTGTCGCATTCGGTAAAACTTTTTATTTTGGTTTGCCAGGGAAACCACAACCTCTGGTGTACCACATCCCGCAGGAGTTCTTCAGCGCTCTGCTGCACCGCCTGTCGCTGGCCTCCAAGAAGAAGAGGCTGCCGAACCTCACCTCAGGTGCAACCGCGTTCATTCATACTCACCTCACTTGTACCTCGAGGGTTCGCTAAGCAGACCAGGACCCAGAAGCAAGGGGTGAAATTCTGTCTGTTTGTTTGTGCGGTCGACAGCGATTGTGAGGAACGACGACCTCACCCTCGGCTCGTTCTCCAAGTACACCTGGCACATCACCAGCCTCACGCAGGTCAAGCGCGTCTTTGACACCTCAGAGGTAAACGCGTCTCCTGCCTTTCAGCCCGTGTCTAGAGGCTGCGTTCCCAAAGCAGAGCCGATGTGTGCATGTGTCTTTGGACCCTCAGGTGCCTCTGGAGCTCACCCAGAGTTTCGTGAGGAACGCCGACGGCTCTTACTCCCGCTTCCGCTGCCCGGAGCCGCCCCCGCCCCCGCCGCCGCCCGAGCCGGAGCCGCCGGCGGCGGAGGGGCCGAGGACGGAGCGGCCGCAGGCCATACGGCCGATGGAGCTCCGCACCTTCCTCAAAGTCGGTGAGTGTCCCGGCCCCGCGCACCTAGAAAGTGTCCAAAGCGAAAGGAGGGGACAGGGCCCTTACTCGCCGTTGTCTCCCCCGCCCCCCCCCCCCCCCCCCGCCGCAGGGCCGACGGCGGAGCAGGCGGAGGCCGGCCCCTTCGTGATCGAGTGGATCCCGGACGCTCTGCCTCGCTGCCGCATGGGGGAGCTCAGCATCGGCTTCCAGTTCGGCCACCAGCAGAGCGGCGGGCGGCCGGAGGGCTGCGAGAAGACGGGCGCGGCGGAGAGGGGGGGGCGCGGCAGGCCGGACCCGCCCGCGGCGAAGCAAGCACCCGCAGGCCGTGGAAATCATCCGGGTGGTCGTGTAATGGCGGCGTGTGTGACATCATTGACGTGTTATAATCGATCCACACACACACACACACGTGACCAATGGCTCTCACATAGCAGTCATCAAAACAAAAACTATAAAATAAGCATATTTGGGGAATTTGGTTTAAAAGACGAAATAATAACTCTTTTTAAACGTGCGCAGGTTTTCGTGTGTTGGTCACTATTTTTCAGGTAAAAAATGTTGCTTCCGTCGGGAAAAGAAAGATTATGTCTATAAAGTAATGTATGTGTATGTTCCCCCTCTGGATGAAGTTAACCATCCTCGTCAAAATCACCTGTACTTAATGTTTCGTTTTTAATGTCGGCGCCCTAAACGAAGGGTTATGGATTATGGATTAAAGCAAAGTGATGTAAATGTTTTTTAACGGTGTGTTGATGGTGCTTCGGTCTGATGTGGTGATAACACAATGCTGACGATGTCAAACTACCCGCCAAGTATTAAGCAGCTAATCATTAGCATACCAGCTAACTGTAGCATCAAGTGTTAGCTCAGCTCCTGTAGACTCTTGATTTCTGTTTTTCATTTGAAACAATGGACTTTGAATATGTTGAATGATCAAATTTTTATTCAGCTTTATTAACTTTAAAAGTATGCAGCTCAAAAATCTTGACTGCTACACCTATTTCGATTATTATTACTATTATTTATTATTCAGCAAAGCAACGTATGTCGCCAGCAGATGGAGACACACGTTGCATCTCACACACAATCCACGATGCACCAATTCAGAAGGTGACATAAACTGAGAAAAGTTGATCAATTGGAAAATACGCGTCGCTGCATAGTGTTTTTGTTGTATTGTTACATGTTTTAAGGTCTTTGCTGCCTAAAATAAAGTGTTTTCCTTTACATACATGGATGCAGAAAGAGATCTCCTCCCCTGCCCCCACCAGCAGATGGAGACATCCGCCTTCTCTCCTGCAAACAGCTGACTGGATTAAAGCTTGTCAGATGCAAGTAGAGAAGGTGGAAGACGTTTACAGGATTAGTCAGTGTTTTTTTAGTTGTTGTTAGAAATCAACAGACACAGAAGGAAATTCAGAGCTAAACTGCATTCTGTAATTTGGCCGGATCCGGCTCCCTTCTGGGCACCACAAAGCAGGAATTACACACTCGCCGTGAGACGCTGCGAACGTCACGCGCGCTTCCAAATATATGTCAAACATGTTCATGAATTAATTAAGATTACCACGAGCGCATCGTGCCAAATGATATGCACTCCTCAGAAAATAGCGCATCTACATCAGGCGTGTAGGCGTACGAGAAGACTGCCAGTCCCCCCCCCCCCCCTCCCTCTCTCCCGGCCTCCTTCCTCCCTCACAGGCCCCCAGGACATCAGCCTCTGCCTGCACACAGAGGGGAGGGGGAGGGGGGGGGGGGGGGCGCGCGTTTAGCTGCTTGGGCAGTCCGTCAGTCACAGAGACGCATCAATCCTCTCCAGCGAGGAGCAGCGAGCACATCGTGACAGAGAGACTTCCTCCGCCGCACCGTGAGAAGTGCAGCAGACAGAAAGAAAGAAAGAAAGAAAGAAAGGGGGGGGGGGACAAAACGCTGTCCATAAAGTTTAATTTTACACTATTAAATAAGACAAATGGCCTGGCCACATCAGAAAGTAGAAGATTTATGAACCTTTTGGTTCCAGAAGCTTGGTGGCGTGTGTGAGCTAACCGCTAACCGCTAACCCATGCGACCCATGCGGCCCACGCGCTCTGTCTGTGGACCCATTCCTCTCTTTGTCGTGCATTTAAGACCCGACGTGATTCTTCAAACACTAACCCCCAACCCACCGGACGCGTTTCCTTAAACGTCTTTCACATTTTTTTTTTTTTTTTCCCCCTCGGTCAGAGATATTCTTACGACCACGCGTCTGACAGAATGTGACGGCGTCCGTGGCCCAGTCGACCCCCCGGCGCCCCCCCATGTCTCTCAGTGAGTGATTGAGTGGAGCCAAAACAAAGTTGTGTGTAACTTTGTGTCTGTCGACACCAGGCAGCAGACACGCACCGAGCTGACAGCGCTCTGTCGCTCCACGTTATCTGCACACAAAATGTTGTGCAGCATCCGATGCGTCGCGCTGCACGAGATCTACGTTTTGCCTGCCTGCCTTTTTTTTTTTTTTTTTTTTTTTCAATAGCATATTTTAGTGTTGAGAGCAGGTTGCATCATTTTTTAAAGCAACCCTCCGCAGATGTTTTATTTCAGCGATGAGACACTCCTTCCCCCCCCCAGGATCACCTCTCATTAATCAGAACGATCTGGAAATAGATGTTGTTTCGCACATTAATGTTCTTGGACTGTTTGAGTCAGAATATTTGTAACTACATTTCGGATGTTCTCACAAGCTCTAAAAACCAACTGTACCAGACGGGAGACAAATAGCTTAAACAGGGTGTAGGATTAAGACCCAAATATTTCTCTTGTATGACACAGAAAACGTAGCAGGAGGGAGTAAATATTGGACTTACTCTCTTAACAAAGCTGCATAACCAGTAAATAAAGCAATCGTAACGTTTGACTGACAGTTTTTAATTGGCGTGCTAACGGCTTCATGGGGGCAGAGCGGTGCCTTTAGCTCAGTGCTAACGTCAACATGCTGTCAAGCTAACAATAACAGCGTCAACATGTCTGCGGCCTGTAATGTTCGTCACGTCGTCCGTCTTGCTTTAGCGCGTTAGCCTGCTAGCGCTAACGCGTTCGTCCCCGAACATAACCGCGCGTCGGGAGGGTTCAAAGCGTGACTCGGTTTG
Organism: Pungitius pungitius; assembly: GCF_949316345.1. Taxonomy (NCBI): domain Eukaryota; kingdom Metazoa; phylum Chordata; class Actinopteri; order Perciformes; family Gasterosteidae; genus Pungitius; species Pungitius pungitius. The sequence goes on from NC_084917.1 coordinate 1,947,036, forward strand.
GATGCTCGACTGTGGCTCAGTGTCTCGTGTAAAAGGGGATTTTTGACCGCAAATCGGTCGGTTTCAGTAGCAACGCTTGTCTCTGGTTGTCAGCTCAGCCTCGATGGCGTCCTGATTAAAAGCTTACAATTAAGCTCCCGCAAGACTGTGAAAGCCACGGAAACAGCGTGCGAGTAATTAGTCGATGCATTAAGCGCGTGAGTGTGTTTACCACACCAGACTGGAACATTTTTACAAAGGCCACTATTTATTATTGAGTATTTACATCCTGGTATTAGTTTCACAGGAATCAAATTCTGTTGAAGTCAAAGTGTAATTTGTGACGTGTGAAACCACGGCGCATCGTGCACACAACCCTCCCGCCACTCCTCCGGATTGCCGGTTCCGTCAGTGCGGAGCGGAGGAAACGCACGCCAATCACGGCCATAAATAATACCGGGAGTGAGCTTCTGCCGCGGTGACTGATGGGCCCCTCTCACAGCTCATTAACGTGGGCGTTTGAGGGGCCATCAGCGCTCCCCCCCATGCTCCAACGTAGCGCTCGGCGGCAAATGAGCCGTTAACTGAATATTGTACGATTTGAGGGGGGGGGGGAGTATGTACTGGAATGGGATGCATTCAGAAGATCGAGGTCTACGCGTTGCCTCACGCACCCCCGGGAATTGGGGGGAATCTGAGAACAACGTCCATCACTCCGCCGTGAAGGGGGGGGGGGGGGCATCGACTGTGTGTCTGTGCGGTCAGGTAACAAACAAACCACCTCCCACCCCCCCTGAACGCCATCCGCCACGTTTGGTAAACAATGCTTCGTAGCAGAGATGGTGGTCAGTTTATTTATATTTTTCAAGGTAGGTGTCTCAGGACCAGCCAGAGACGCCAGGTTGTTAGCGGTGTTAAGCGGCTACACCTCGAACGTGTGTAACTCTGGGAGTTCTACTGCAAACGTCTTGCTTGTTGTCGCTCCTCAAGAGTGACGCTTTTCCTCAAGCGGTGTCACATGAGTCACAGTGTGTTTGCAGGTGTAGACTACGACTTGGAATGATAAAAAAAACTTTCTTGCGGCTAGCATTAGCCGCTACTAGCATTAGCCGCTGCTAGCATTACCCGCTGCTAGCATCAGAGCTGCCAACTCTCACGCCTTTCGCCGTGTGACACACGTTTTTGCCTGTTGTCACACGCACTCGCGCCACACATCCGATTTCTCACGCAAAAAAAAAAAAAGATCCGGCCGAGACTCGTTCGTTCCTTTTTCAAAACTCCACGATAGATGGCGCTGATGAGCCTCACTGCGCCACATGCGCTGCACCGCGAAATAAGCCACAGAAGAAGAGACGCCAGTGGCGCGAAATAAACATAAACAGACGACGAAACGGTCACTACCGACAAGCTAGGTATGTAACAATGAAATAGCACCCAGTTCACTACTCAAATTGAATGTATTGTACATCTTTTACATTGTTGATTCTGTACACATGACATCCATTGCAGTCTGTCCATCCCGGGAGAGGGATCCCTCCTCTGACGTTCTCCCTAAGGTTTCTTCCCTTTTTTCCCCATTGAAGGTTTTTTCATATTTTGGGGAGTTTTTCCTGTGCCGATGTGAGGGTTTCGGGACAGAGGATGTTGCATGTGTACAGACTGTAAAGCCCTCTGAGGCAAATTTGTAATTTGCGATTTTGGGCTATACAAAATAAAATGAATTGAATTGAATTGAACTACTCACTCTCTTAAACTTTAAATCTTGAAAGAAGTTATTTGTTTGTGAATGTGAACATGATTAGTGTGGTGAACGTAAACTCAGCTGTCAACAAGCAGCAGGAGAACACATTATTACTAGCCTGTTGGTATACTAGCTAGATGCTTTGGAGGGTTTGAATGAAGAATAATGTTCATCCCTAACTAATCTTGTGTCATTTTTGGCTGAACATAAATCATGAAGTGCTCTTAAGAATACAGCTATTCACAACATGGGTATGGTTTCAGTTAAGAATTAGTATAATTCCATTCTAATCAAAATATAAATCTACCTACCTAGGTCAAATCTTAAACACTGCTCTATGAATAAGGCTTACATGTGGTGCGTAGGCAGTCATTTAGACAATAGATTTCTGGTTGAATGTTCAGCTCAAGTCTAGAATGCTGAAGATGAATCAGAATAAGTTCAGGTATTGCACGTTTAGCAGACCACTCAAAATCCACTAGAATGCATGAAATCACATCTATATAATGCAACATGTCATGAGGGGGGGGGGGGGGGGGGGGGTGGACCTTCAGCTATGTCTGCTTCACAAAATGTAACTAACATTGTCCCATCTCCACTAGGCTGCCCCTATCAATGGCTTTGTGCCTCCCCACAAACCACCAGAATGCAGGGTACAACACGGGTTCAACAGCAAATTAATTACAATTCTCTGATATATGAGCCACCAGCTTGTGTGGCTGTGTGCGTGGCGTGATTTTAGTCACCCCCCACAAAATTTCACTCACAAGGTTTTTTGAAAAGTTGGCAGGTATGTAGCATAACCCACTCCAATCGACCCCCGGAGACTTTTTGTGGATGCGCCGAATGCTGTATTTTAAACGAATCGTTCTTTTTCAGTGTGTCACGTCTTCCTCCCCCCCCCCCCCCCCTGTTACCCTCACCCTCTCCGACCTTGTCTGGACTCTCTTGTCCCCCCCCCCCCCCCCCCCTCCTTCACCTCCTTCCTCCTCTGACTAATCTATGCCATCATCCCCTCTTCATCTATCAGAGTGCTCTCATTGTTTTGACGTCTAGTTAATTCTCGGCTCGTGATTTATCAAATTCCTATTACCGCCCGCTGAAAGCCTCATTCATTGTCCTGATGTATGGTAATGATCGCCCCGGCTGCCCGAATCCCAACAAAACCCGCTCATTTGTTCTCTTCCTCTTCTCCTCTCCGGGCTGCCTCCTTCCATTCCTGGGTGCCTTTTCTTCTGCAAACTGTTATCTTTCCACTTCGTCCTTGCAGTCGTCTCGGCTCATCTCCCGATAATACGCGCACAAGACACGTGACGCCATCACTGCAACCGGTAATGAAATTGACAAACCCTCTCTCAGACGTTGCTTCGTGGCGAGTTGTCTGCACATTTAGGTAAAATTATTATTATTATTATTCAAAAAAGACACAAAAAGTAGTGCTCAGCGTGCTTAAACCTCTTTGTTTCATACAAGCTACTCAGGTGTGAACATATAAATAACTCAATTCCCTCTGCTGCAGAGTGTTACACTCATTTTTAATCTTTACAGACGCTTACAGGAGGAGCTGGATGCATTATTGGCGAATACAAACAATAACCGTTGTTCTCGTGTGTGTTGACAGACCCATCCCAGGTGATGGAGGTGAAGTGTGCTCACCTGCGCTGTCGTTCCAGCGCTACGTTTAACCTGCTTTTTTTTTTTTTACACCATTTACATGTTGTGCAGGAATTGGACGTCACTCTCAGCAGCTGCTTCCTGCGAGCCGGGAGTGTTCCCCGCGTTCCTCCCAGCCGCCGCGTCTGTTCCCTCCTCTTAAGGCCGGAGTTTGGATTTACAAAGTGAGTTCACACCTCTGGGATCTTGTCTCGTGGTTGGTGGCAGGTTATTTGTTCAAGTTTTATTTCTTAATTTCCCTTTTCATGCATTGCAGTTATCTGTGCTATATAGAACATAGAGGAGACAAATTGTATTTGTTTTATAATTTAGTAGCTAGCTAGCTAGTCCGTCCTCTCCCTCTTTACCTTTCCCCTCTTCCTCGGGTGGAGATGAAGGGCACCGGGTGGAGGAGGTCAAGCATTAGCACAACTATCTAATCACTACCTCCACCTTTTTTTTCCTTCTCCTTCTCCTCCCCTCTTCTGAAAAGTCATCCGTCAAAGGGCCTCTCCATTAGGGCAGTGCAGCACCTGAGTATTTCTCAGTACACACACACACAAGCACACTTCTACATGCATCTCTCTGCCCAAACCCCCTCCCCCTTATGAGGAAGGGTGGGGTCGGGGGGGGATCAATGCCGCCGGCTCCATGCATCATTTGTCACACCGCTGCCCTCTCTTTAATGAGCTTGTCTGGCTTCAGCTCCTCCTTCTGTTTCCCCCTCACCTCTCATCCCTCGTTCAGCTGACTGCTTCCATCTTCTCACTCGACTCGCCTGCATCTATAAACACCCCCCCCCCCCTCCCCACCGCCCACACACACACACACACACACACTGCCCTGCTGTGAGATGTCACCTCCTGTCTGTTTAGGTAATGATGCAGGTAGTGTGCTTTTATAGTTGGTGGAGATTAACAACCACTATGTGTTCACATCCTCTTATTCAAAGTCAATGTGAGGAACTTTGAACTGGTTCGGGACCAGTTTCAGTTTAGTCCTGATCCTCAGTTTAGTGGAAGTGTCCCTTTTTATATGTTAAAAAAATCCTCCTACTTCTTAAAAGCTAAATGAATTCGGCTGGAAAAAGGCATTTTGGTCGTTTCAGAGATGAGTGGTTCTCACATGATGATATCTTCTAAAAATAAGATGCACGTGGAGCTGCTGTGCCGTGGACTCAAACTTCCCGGGGACTCGACCCGTTGTGCCGGGTAGGCGCATCTTGTTGTGTTCATGCGTTGGTGTCGTTCCAGCGATTCATGAGACATGCGAGGGAATCAAAGGCTGGAACTCGCAGCTGTAATGGACGATGTCCCGTGGATACAGATACATAAAGACCGGCGGAGCAGGATGCCAAATCCTCTCACTGCAGAGGAGGGAGGCTTCAGGGGAACATTTATCCTAAGACGATAATTAAAATTCTCTTATATTCTCTGGTGATATAACTGGTTTTCCCAGAGCCCTTATTTAATATTTACTGGCGTGTTTATCTTCGCGCATTAAGCCTGCATGAAGTGATGTCCTGTTGAGATACCTCCAGCATAGTTTGGTAACAGTTTACAGAACACAGCAATAGTCGTGAGGTTCCTGTAAACAAAGAGCAGGGGCTTCTTCTTTAGAAACATACATCTACATTTAGCTTTAGATATAGTCTTCTCCACCAATAGAGTGTTCACATCCTTTTCTAAAGTAAACGTACTATCACTAAATTAAACTGTGAATCAGCTTCTCGAAGAAGGAAAAGTAAAGGTACTCTAGAAGCAGTTCATTGATCGGAAGAAGCAGGAGAAAGATCTCAGCAGTTAAAGGAACACTTTTTCATTTAGCTCATCACAAACATGGAGAATGTGGTTTAAACAGGAAAACAAAAACCTGTCATTTAAATTAAAGGATTATGAATCATTAGCAGTGTGCACAGGTGATCAGGAAGGCTTTGCACTTGATCAGGATCCGTTTTCCAGATGCAGATGGACGACAGTCAGAGCAGTAATGGAAATATTTGTCACCGAGACAAACGATGCTCAACAATCAACACTTCTGCCTTTAAAAATGTTGGGCTATCGGCTGCTCCAATGTATCCATGAAAGGAGCACTGACATGTTTTTACTCCTGTAACCAGAAGTGGAATGGAACGAAGTACGTATACTTCTTGTACTTTGCTTGAGTATTTACATTTCTGCTTCTTTCTTCTACTTATAATGTGGTACTACTTTTTTTACGTGAGTAAAATATCTCAACACCTCAAAGCTGTCTCAGTAAAAAAAAGCTAGTAGCTAGCTAGCAGTTAGCCTCCAGGAAAGATTAGGAGCCAACTGATAATTTCTCTCAGGCATTAGTTTTTTTAATCTTCAAACTTGATGTCTGTAACTGAAGCAGACTGAGGTCATCCGCAGATATCCGACTCCTCAAAGTGCAGACAAGCTCAGGGAATGACTTTAGTTTCATGCTTCTCATAATTCTTCTTTTGGTGATGCACTGCTCCGTCTCCATTTTCATAAATCACCAGTAAAACCTTCTCTGTTTCTTTTTTTTGCCAAACCAAGCAGTCTTTTTGTTGCCAGTATCGTTCACGCCGCATTGGAGGTGATTCAGGGCTGTCTGTTGGTACTTGGCAACGTGAGGACAAGCTGTCATCTTTCACTGCTTCTTCTATGAGAGTGAGGCCATTTCTGAAAGTGGAGCTCGGTGCAGGAATTCACTTTTGGCCGTGTAATTTGGAGATAAGCTCTCCAAGGGACGGATCCACTTAATATGTCCCGGCTGTGGAAGAGACGGAGTGAGATGCGGAAGTTTCTAACAAACTTTTACTTGTTTCTGGAAAAACAAACATTGTTTCTTTGCAGTAGGAAAAGGTTTGTGGTTTGTTGATTGTTGTAGTCAGGACTCTAATGCTTCCAAAACAAATCCAAGCATTCATATTTGTGTTCATGACGAGAGACGTGTTCATAAAGTCAAAATCCATTTGGTCTAAAAATTTCAAGGGAAGAAAAAGTCAAAAATATTGGAAAGAATACTCTTCGGTTGAAAAACCTCAAAATGTCACGGAAATGCTTTTGGTTAAAAAATGTAAATACGTTTAAAAATATCAGTTTGATAAATTTGGTTAAAGAAAGTCAAAACATTATGTTGTATAATGTCATGGAAAAAAAGTCCAAAAATGTTTGGTCAAAAAATGTCATGGAGAAAAAGTCCACAACATTTTTGTCAAAAAATGTCATGGAGAAAAAGTCCACAAAATCTTTGTTGAAAAATGTCATGGAACTTTTTTTTTCAAAAAATGTCTTTAAAAAATGTCAAAAAATATTTGGTCGAAAAATGTCATGGAAAAAAGTGAAAATATATCAGGTTGAAAAAATGTCATGGAGAAAAAGTCCACAAAATCTTTGTTGAAAAATGTCATGGAACTTTTTTTTTCAAAAAATGTCTTTAAAAAATGTCAAAATATATTTGGTCGAAAAATATCATGGAAAAAAGTAAAAATATATCAGGTTGAAAAAATGTCATGGAGAAAAAGTCCACAAAATCTTTGTTGAAAAATGTCATGGAACTTTTTTTTTCAAAAAATGTCTTTAAAAAATGTCAAAATATATTTGGTCGAAAAATGTCATGGAAAAAAGTAAAAATATATCAGGTTGAAAAAATGTCATGGAAAAAAAGTCCAAACATTTTTGGTCGAAAAATATTATTGAAAAAAAAGTCCAAATATATTTGGTCGAAAAATGTCATGGTAAAAAATGTTTGGTCAAAAAATGTCTTGAAAAAATTTCAATATATTTGGTCAAAAAATGTTTTGTCAAAAAATGTTTTGTCAAAAAATGTTTTGTCAAAAAATGTTTTGTCAAAAAATATTTGGTCAAAAAATGTCATTGAAAAAAAGTTAAAATATATCAGGTTGAAAATATCATGGAAAAAAAGTCCAAAAATGTTTGGTTAAAAAATGTCTGGAAAAAAAGTCCACAACATTTTTGTCGAAAAATGTCATGGAATTTTTTTCCTCAAAAAATATCTTGAAGAAAATGTCAATATATTTGGTCAAAAAATGTCATGGAAAAGAATGTCAAAAAATATTTGGTCGAAAAATGTCATTGAAAAAAAGTCCAAAAATGTTTGGTTAAAAAATGTCTTGAAAAAATGTCAAAATATATTTGGTCGAAAAATATCATGGAAAAAAGTTAAAATATATCAGGCTGAAAATATCATGGAAAAAAAGTCCAAACATTTTTGGTCGAAAAATATTATTGAAAAAAAGTCCAAACATTTTTGGTCAAAAAATTTTATTGAAAAAAAATTCAATATATTTTGTATATATTTGACAAAACATTTTTTGTCAAAAAATGTTTTGTCAAAAAATGTTTTGTCAAAAAATGTTTTGTCAAAAAATGTCAAAATGTATTTGGTCAAAAAATGTCATGGAGAAAAAGTCCCCAACATTTTTGTCGAAATGTCATGGAATTTTTTTTTCAAAAAATTTCTTGAAAAAATGTCAAAATATATTTGGTCAAAAAATGTCATGGAAAAAAAGGAAAAATATATCAGCTTGAAAAAATGTCATGGAAAAAAAGTCCAAACATTTTTGGTCGAAAAATGTTATTGAAAAAAAGTCCAAATATATTTGGTCGAAAAATGTCATGGTAAAAAATGTTTGGTCAAAAAATGTCTTGAAAAAATTTCAATATATTTGGTCAAAAAATGTCTTGAAAAAATGTCAAAATATATTTGGTCGAAAAATATCATGGAAAAAAGTTAAAATATATCAGGTTGAAAATATGTATGGAAAAAAAGTCCAAAAATTTTGGTCGAAAAAGGTCATGGAAAAAAAGTCCAAAAAATGTTTGGTTGAAAAATGTCTAGAGAAAAAGTCAAATAATATCAGTTTGAAAAATATGGTAAAAAAAAGTCAAAAACATGTAAAATGTCATGAAAAAAAGTCCAAAAATGTTATTGAAAAAAAGTAAAAATATATCAGGTTGAAAAATGTCATGGAAAAAAAGTCAAAAAATGTTTGGTCGAAAAATGTCTGGAAAAAAAGTAAAAAATATATTTGGTCAGAAAATGTCATAGAAAAAAGTAAAAATATATCAGTTTGAAAAAATGTCATGGAGAAAGGGTCCAAAAATGTTTGGTCGAAAAATGTCATGGAAAAAAAGTCAAATAATATCAGTAGGCCACTCGCCCAGCTGGAGGTTGTGTTGCTTAAAAGTGTTAATGCTATTTATTGATCTCCTGATGGTAGCTGCTCAGGTATTCATGTAGAAACATAATGTTAACCTAAACTCCTCCAGGTAAGAAGTATCACTATTACAACACGTTGCAGTGATTGCACGAGAATCAAATGTCCAGAGACCGATCGTTGCCTGGACCCGGGTTGTCTAATGCTACGCTACGATTGGCCAGTCTGTGTTCCAACTTAAGGGTCAATTTATCGGGGACATAAAATGCTGCCGGATTCCAATGATTTGTTTCTCCTCGAAGTTGTTTTTTTTACTTTGTTTCGCTGATAATAATTTAAAAAATTTAAATAATTTTCGTGTTGCTTCCGCCTGGTTTTTACTGGCGTCCTTCCCTCCACCCCCCTCCAGGTCCACCAACTGGCCCATTCCTTACTGTTATTATTAGATTTCAGAAAGCCGGGAGGGGGCATATATCACATCTCCCCTCGTCAACCGCCCCCCCCCCCCCACTCTTTTGCACTCCTCCATTCCCTTCCATTCATCATTCTCTTTTTTTTAATAACTCCCTCTCTGCTCTTCGGACATTAATAAAGATGAACTCACTCCTCCTGTCTCCCACCCGTCTCCCACCCCTCTTTGCCCTTTATTCCCCCCCCCCCCCCTCCTATCGTGGCTTACCTTCCTGTTTACATTATTCCTCGATGTCCTACCCTCATCCCTCAGTCCACTCTCTTCCTCCCCAGTCTACCCTTGTGCCCCCCCCCCCCCCCCCTCAGCTCTCTTTTTCTCATTCAATTTCTGTCCGGCTGACAGGACAGTCCATCACGTGGCCGGCTCTGGACACCGGCCTCCTCTCAGACGCTCTCATTCATCAGGACGTTGAAAAGCAGAAATCACTCTCTCCTCTCCTCCGCTGGCCGCTGCCACTACTGCGCTATCCATCACACCTGGCAGATGATCGATACGAGCCCTTCCCTCACCCCTTGCTCCCTTCTCTCAACGTTCCCTCCCCGCCAATTTCCTCCTCCTTTACAGCCTATTTCTCTCACGTCTGGTTTTTCTGCAGTTAAGGTCTGTGTGCGCAAGCTTGTCGGGTCTTTTTAGGGGGAATAACTGCACCCGAAGCGTGAAACCGAGCGACGTGGCGGTGGATTATCCTCTTTGACATGGACGCGAGGACTCAGTTTATATTCTCTGATGCTCTTTGTGTTACTTAGATCCTTAAAATCCTCCTAAAACAAGTATCACAGGCCTGCTTTAAGAATTAAAAGAAGCATTAAATATCAGTTTTGCTTAACAGCTCAACAAATTGTCACTGGAATGCAAAATACCGTTAACGTTTCACAACATTTTAAATGAATCCGTTCATCAATTTGACCACTGTTATCCTCTCAGTTTAGCGTGTTAGCATGCAAACATTAGCATAAAGAAACAGCAATTAGCCATAGACTGTACAAGGAGCTGCACCGATTACATGATGTCCATCCACTATTTCACTACAAACCACAAATCTCCACCTCATGGTCTCCAAAAGTCATTAGGATTCATCTACTGGGGAGCATGAACATCTGTGCGGAATTTAAATTTGAGCCAAAAACACAAAGCCAGAAAAGGCATTTTTGCTGTCGAGGCGCAGCCTCTTTGTGGGAGCGACTTCTTTGGCGGTCGGCCTTAATTGATGATGCTGTTCCACCGATTCCTCTTCAGGTTGGACCCGGTTAATGGGGCCAGGCAATAAGAGTCGGATAACAGAGGCTGTAATTCTGCTGAGAGCGGCTTTGCTTTGTAAAACTGATTTGTTCAGGACAGATGAGTCGTTAAACCTCCCACATCCTAATGCCTCTCTAATCTCCTTTTGGTAGCGTCAATTATTTTCGCTCTATACCGCCATTAAACTTTTTCACAGGTTCCTAGGCGGTGAATTAAATTACACTGGATGCATTGGGAAAACTAACTATAAATTGGCCTTGGCCACCCTCGCTGGGAACACATGGATAAACAAGACTCAGTTTGTTCCCGCCGCGTTTTATCATCTTACCTCGAAGCATCAAGTGGGAACATTTACACCTGGGGGAGCTTGGAAAGGTCTGAGCAGCTTCGTTCCACCGCAAAGCTCACTGTCAAAATATGGCGATAAAACAGAGGCTAATCCAAAAAGAAACGCATGGCTTTTTCAAATAATCGTCCCACAGCAAATGGTGTCTCGGACTAGAGCAAAGCTTGTATTTTTTCAAAAAAACATATTCTCAATTCCATCTGGATGGGAAACAGAGTCAAAACTCTGGAAAAAATGTCCTATTCCTCCAGCAGAATTGACATGTTTTCATCGAGAGGTTTTAAAAATTTTGTTTGAGCGAGCCGACGTCACGCTACTGACACACATTCATCAGAGAAGCGCTCAATTATCTGCCATCAGCAGGCGGCGCAGCGCGGGCCCCATGGGTAATTTGACAAGCTAAACTGGTGCTTTCTTTCCTACTGGACTGCTTGGTTGGACCTGAGTAAATATATACTCTCGGGCTAATACAATCTCGGGCTAATACAAGAGAACAGCTGAG